>NW_007377658.1:202110-228678 GCF_000475195.1 Diaphorina citri
TTCTTCTTCTGCTTACTATTTCTCTTCCTCTCTCTCCTTTTTCTTTTTTGTTTCTCTCTCCCAAATCTCTCTCTCTCCCTCCCTTTATTTCCTCTTTCCGCTGTCTCTTTAACATTTTTCATTAAAATTTCATTCCCTATTCTATGCATTTATATTTAGAGTATTCTATGTAGGTATGTAGCTACTTTTTCTTTGGTTCGTGGTATACAAAAGGTATACGCGTTATATTTATGTAATTTCTTCTACCAACCATTGTGAATTATTAAAATTATTTAAAGCTTTTTCCAAAACACAAGAGGATTTTTCCCGTGGATTTTTCTGTTCTTTGTTCTTTTGTTTTTTTCGCTCTTTTGTTTTTATTTTCTTGACACTTTTCCTGTTCATCCCTCTCTCCCCTCTATTTTTTCCTCTTGTATCCTCGTTTATGTTTCCTCTTTTCTCTCTCTCTTTCTCTTTATGATTATTGCGCACATTTTTCATCTTGAGATTATTATTGTAACCCACGGAATCACATTTCTAAGAAAAATGTAATACCTAACAATGAAAGAACTGCTACATTTAGACTTTTTTGGTCTACATTCGAATATGTCCATTCTGTAGTACCTATGTCTCTCATCAGATGGGCGATATTAGACACAATACTTCCCATTTAGGTGCTGGGTGAACTCGAGAACACCAGAAAGTAACCCTTTGAAGTACCTATGAAATTACATTTCTACGTATTTACCTATGTTTTGTATAATAGGTATGTTTGCAAGTGTCTTCTCCAAAGTGGGAATCGAACATGGGACCTTCTGGCAAGCAAGCGCGTTTCCACAGGACTAATCATTATTTTCTTTGGTCAAACAAACCCGGTCTGACAAACAGTACAATTTGACGTGACGATGATTGTGCTACCTTGGGTTAGACTCGATGGCTCGATACTCGGATGAAGAGAAAAACAAGACGAGAAGAGAGGAAGAAGAAGAACAAGAAGAAGAGGAGGAATATCAAGAAGAGGAAGAATACCTACAACTAGAAGAAGAGGAGGAAGAAGAAGAACAAGAAGAGGAGGAGGAAGAGGAAGAAGAAGAGGAGGAGGAGGAGGAAGAGGAGGAGGAAGAATACTAGAAGAGGAGGAAGAAGAAGAAGAGGACGAGGAAGAAGAACCAGAAGAGGAGAAGGAGGAAGAAGAAGAGGAGGAGGAAGAGGAGGAGGAAGAATAAGAAGAAAAAGAGGAGGAGGAAGAGGAGGAGAAAGAACACTTAAAGAGAAGGAAGAGGAGGAGAAAGAATACTTAAAGAGGAGGAGGAGGAAGACGGAGCTGATTGGTATTCGAGAAACGAAGACATGGAGAAATAAAATTGAGAAAACAGTACACACAACATATCCATAGGTTAGGTAAAAAGGAATTTAGAATATAGGAAACAAAACAAGAAGGAGATAAACAGAGCATGAAGAGAGAGAGAGGAAGAGAGAGAGAGAGAGAGAGAGAGAGAGAGAGAGAGAGAGAGAGAGAAGTTCTTCCAATAGGTAACAAACTGAAAGGGAGAAGGGAAATAAAGGGGAGAGAAGAAGAGGGGGTGAAAGAAAGACGTAAGGGGCACCAGTGGAAAGAGAAGAGAAAGGAGAGAACAGGAGAAGAAGAAGAAGAAGAAGAAGAAGAAGAATTGAATTGAATTGAATTGAAAAATATACATGTTTTATTCTTATAAATGGTTTTACATGATAATATAAGACCTCCTAAGCTAAAAAATAACTTCTGAGGAGATCGTTTTTTTTTCCTCATAATTCCTCAATTTACCTGCTCTTCTTTTATATTTACATAGTTAATAGTTTAACAATATTTCTAATCATATGGGTAAGTGATTTATATTCGATATAAGTAATTAACAATATCAATCTATTAAGTACTACCTAATAAAGACAATCCAATAGCCGATTACTTACTCACCTATAACTATAGGTAAAACATGATAAATTGTCTAATTACTAAATACGACCTAGTTTTCTACTATTTCCACTTGAATAATGCTATTTGTCTATATAGAATATATGTTTACAATATAAATGTAAGGTACCCCTAAACTGGGTCTACTAATGTACCTACTACCTACTAACCCTAACTGACAACAAGCAATGAACCATGTGTAATTGAGTAGGTACCTACTATACATAGTTTATACATCAAAGTGATACATTCTGGTTATTCATCTTGTTCTTCTTGAAGTTTTTTCTTCGCTTTCTTCTGGACTAATTTAATGTCGGTTTCATTGGTGAATTCACGACAGTACTGGTTCAGCAGCTTTGGTATGTAAGATGTTAGCATTCTCTCGCCGTACTTATTATATCCCAGGGTGGATATGAAATTCTGCCTTCTCAATGGATAGGTAGTTTCATTTCTCCCCCTGAATCGTTGATCTTGGAAATATTGAACGATTGAGATTAGTTTTGATATTTGATCTGGCTGGAGGAATTCTGATCTTTGTTCTTTTTCTTGCTCTTTCCAGAACAAGTAGGTAATGATTTTCCGCTGTATACTATTCAATGGGCTCATTACGTATGCTGGGCAGTATGTATACAGCGTTACCCCGTAGCGTAACAGGGACTCCACCAGAGAGAAATAGAGCAACTTTTTTGTTTGAGTTGATAGCATTTTTCGGCAATATCAATTACATGGCGTCAGCAGGTTTCGAACCCCTGAACTTTGGTCAGGTACTCTAGCTCTCTCCACATCAAGTTGAAAACTTTCTCTACAGTTCTGCTGACTGCGCTCTCTCTCTCTCTCTCTCTCTCTCTCTCTCTCTCTTTCTCCTTATCTCCACCTATTTACCCTTTAAAAAAATCTATCTATTAATTTTCTATGCTTGACTTTTTTTCAACCATTTGCATTTTTCCATACGCTACGTTATACCTACATTTCACTGAAGGTCTAGAGAAGTCGAAGTTGTTCAATTTGAGGCTAGCGCAATGCATTTTTTTTTTTTTTTTTTTTTTTTTTTTTTTTTTTCAATAATCGGTCTAGGTACTTAACATCATAGGTGTAGATGTTGAACCACCCAGGACTGTTTATACCTCCTGTTACAAGACCATCCTGTATGCTCACCTCCTTACTAATTGTTTTACCAACCTTCGTAACCTGGCTCCTCTCACTGAAATAGTTCCTGAAGATTTCGTTCTGAAACCCTATTTCTTCAAATTTCTTTAGCATGTTCCCATGGTCCAAAGTTTCAAATGCCCGAGTTAGGTCCAGCCAGAGGATAACTACATACATCCGACGGTTTAAGGCGGAATTTACTATCTCAGCAAAATTTTCCAGCAAGGTCAAGGTGCTTTTCTTTGGTTGAAATCCGTACTGAAAGTTGGCGATGATCTTATGTTCAAGTAGGTATTTCTTTGTGCAGTTTTCAATATATTTTTCCATGATTTTCTCGATAAAGCACATAGATCCCACTGGTCGATAATTGCCATAGTTACTAACTTCCCCTTTCTTGTACAGTGGAGTAATACATGAGATTTTGAGTGTCCTTGGAATTTTTTTGCTTACAATAATACTTTGCATTAACTTTGCGATAATAGGTGTTAATGTTCTCGCGTGTGTTTTTACGTCCACAGGTCGTATTTTATCAAGTCCTGGGCCCGTTTTTCTCAGCATCTTAATTATCTCATAGACGTCTTTTTTCTGTGGTGGTCTAATATACAGGGAGGTGTTGTTTTTTTGAGGCTCATAATTTTTCATTAGCAACTGGAACATTGGTCCTTGATTTTGACGTTTTAACTCTTTGATTTGTTCTTTGAACTTAATATTGAATGTTTCGGCTAACATATTTAGATCTGTTGTGTCAAAGTTTTTGCTCAAAGTGATTTCGTTTGGGTCTCTCTGGTTTCTATCCAGTAGGAAATTCAGGACTTTCCAAACTTTCTTAATGTCTCCTCCAGCATCTCTCATTTTTTTAAATATGAAAATTCTTTTCCTTTTTTTAATCAAGTTTGTTACAATGTTTCTTTTTCTTTTATATTCTTCATAAACTATAAGGTTATTTTTATTGTTCCTCCATTTTTTTAACAGGTTATTTTTTTCGATTATCAAACCTTTTATTTCCTCATTTACCCAGGGCGATGCTTCGTCTTTTTCAGTTTGACGTTTTACTGAGGTACATTTCTCATAAATGTTGTGAAATTTCTGGACAATGGCTCTATACAGTTCTTCTGGGTCAGGGTCTTCCATTTCTAAAAGTTCGTCCCATTTACACTCTGTGAGTTCTCTGTTGACTTTATTTGTGTTCAGTGTTTCCACATAGCGAACTTTAGGTACTTTTCTTTGGGCATTAACATCAGGCTGAAAGATTTGGAGGGCAACGAAGTAATGATCCGAGAGTTTTGTTTTGATAACCGAAGAGGAGATCTTGAATTTATACTTAAGTTTCAGATTAATATGATCTATACAGGATGCTGTGGTTTTTCCTGCTAAAACTTCTTCTCTTGTGACGCTTTTTATCGTAGGTAGAAACTCGTTGCTATACAGGGTGTTTAGATAATTCGTGCTAGTAGCATTCTTCTTCGAGGTGCAGATATTAATATCTCCCAGTATAATTATGTTGTCCGTTCGATTTGTAGCATTACTAAGCCACCATTGTAAGTCCTCGAGAAACAAGTTGATATTATTATTGGGAGGGCGATAGATGGCCAAAACTATGTATTCAATTTTTTTCTTAAGATTCATCAGTTTGAAGTTAAGGCTTTCTGTTTCGTCAAATCTGTACTGGATAGATTGTATTGTATAATAATCTCTGTAATATACAATAATGCCACCTCCTTTTTTATGCTTTCTGCTCTCAATCAGTTGTTTGTAGTTCTTAATTTTATAAACTGATGCCTCTTCCTCGCAAACGTCAACTTCCGTAAGAACAATCACATCAATCTTGTGGATCACATCTCTGAGTTCCAGTAATAAGTTATCCCAATGTTTTCTCAGGAAGAAGAAGAAGAAGAAGAAGAAGAAGAATAAGCTTTGTCAAAAGAAAATAAAAATCAATGAGACTCAATTTGGCTTAACCCATTGACATTTTTGGTACCCATCCTTGTAACATGACCCTAGAATTCGTTTGAAAACCCTTAATCCTTAATTTCGTACCCATTGTTTTCTTAGGTAAACCTCTCCTCAGCTCTCTCTCTCCCTCTCTCTCTCTCTTTGTCTTTCCCTCTCCCTCCCTCAGCTCACTCTTTCTGGGCAACAATTGTTATCATTTTTCATTTAATTGCTTTTTTCTCCCTTCCTCTCACTCTCTCTTCCTTCTCTCTCTTACTTACCATCTTTCTTTTTATTTTTTGTTCTTCTTATTTTTCCTAATCTTTTTTCTCATTTTCCAAAGAGAAAAAAAAAAGGACAGAAGTGTTAGAGCAGGAGAGAAACATATTATCATTATCTTTTTTTTTTACACTCTCTTTATTACTCTTTCTCTCTCTCTCTCTCCATTTCTCTCTCTCCCTTTTGTCCCATTTCTTCTTCCATCTCTACTTCTTTCTACTCCTCTTTTTACAGCTCTCTTTTCATCTCTTTTTACAGCTCTCTTTTCATTCTCCTCCTCCTTCTTCTCTTCCTTGGTCTCTTTCCTTCTTTCTCCTCCTCCTCCGTTTTATCTCTTTTCCTTCCTCTTTCCTCCTTCCGTCTATGTAGTTCTGTTCCTTCTACTACCTACCTCTCCTCCTGACTGATTTTAGTTTCTCTCCCCCTCTCCTTCTTCTTCTTTTTCTTCTTCGTCTTTCTCTTCATTTTGTCTTTTGTTTTTATCTCGAGACAAGAATGAAGAGTGTAATGAATTGCTCATTCTTTCTCCTTTATTTATTTTTCTTTTTGTCTTTATTTTTTATGTATCCTAAGTGTTGTACAGGAAATTGTTCTTTTGTATTTACAGCACCTCCTCCTTCTCTTCTTTTCTCTTTCCTCCTCCTTCTCTTCTTTTCTCTTTCCTCCTCCTCCTCCTTCTTCTTTCTCTTCCTCTTCTACTTTATCTATCTGAAATCTATTCCTCTTCATTGTTCTCCTCCTCTTCCTTCTCAGTTGAGTCTTTTTCTTCCTCCTTTTCCAGAATTTTTCCTCCTCCTCCTCCTCCGCCTTCTCTTCTTTCTCTTTCTCGTCCTTCTCCGTCCTATCTTTATCAAAACAATATACCTCTATCCTCTATATGTGTGACTCCAAGAGAATATTTTGTTTTGTTTTGATAGACTCTATCAAAACAAAACAAAATATTCTCTTGGAGTCACAAATATAGTAGGTAGGTATAATAGTTTTGAGACAAAGATTCTTTTGAGACAATAATATTTATGGCGGTAGACAACCCAGGCATAATCTATCTCTATACCTACCTACCTGTAAAAAATTCATAGTAATGTTGGTAAGTATATCTACCTGTAAAACAATCTGTCGCCTTAATAAATAACATGAAGTGACACTGTTACTGCAAGAGTGAGAGAGAGAGAGAGGGAGGGAGAGAGAGAGAGAGAGAGAGAGAGAGAGAGAGAGGGAGAGAGAGAGAGGACAAGATAGTCCAAATTGACAAATTAATGGAGGGTAAAACCCCAAGAGAGAGAGAGAGAACTCCCTATCTCCTTCCAACCACCATTATCACACCCTTCTTCTTCTTCCTCTTCATCAGCATCTTCTTCTTCTTATTATTCTTCGTCTTCTTCTTCGTCTTCTTCTTTTTCTTCTTCGTCTTCTTCTTCTTCTTCTTCTTCTCTTCCTCCTCTTTCTCTTCTACTTCGTCTCCTTTTCCTTCCTCTTACTTTTCTTCTTCTCCTCCTTCTTTCTCTCACTGATGAAAACAGATGTTAGGCTATAAATATTGTCTCTTCCCTCCTTGCTCCGTGTCAGTCGCTCTGTCTCTCTGTCTCTCTCTCTCTCTCTCTCTCTCTCTCTCTCTCTCTCTCTCCAGATTAATTCTCACAGGAGACCTGTTCAGAGAGAACAGCCGAAATGCGAATTGGGAATAGAAGATAAGGGAGAGAGAGAGAGAGAGAAAGAGAGAGAGAGAGAGAGAGAGAGAGAGAGAGAGAGAGAGAGAGAGAGAGAGAGAGCCCTCCTTGGATTTTCTTACCTCCCCTCCAATTCATTCATTCCTTTTGGGTTCACTTTTTTATCAGCAGCTGTGGTAAAGAATAAAGAGAGAAAAGAAGGAAAGAAAGACGAAGAAGAAGAAGAAGAAGAAGAAGAAGAAAAAAAAAACAATATGGTTCAGAGTCTATTTACATATACTTATTTACAAAAAATTATATAGATAAGTAGGTAGGTATACAAAATACGTACATAGTAGGTAAATAGTGTTCATGCATAGGAACATCATAAATAACACAAATACCTCCTATCTACTGTTATTAATAGTGGTACTGATAAGAAAGTGATAACAGGAAGAGAAGGAGAGAGAGAGAGAGAGAGACTTAGAGAGGGAGAAGGATGATAATTTTGAATATTGAAATATGTATAGGGGCACTAAACAGAGAAGGTGGGAAGGGAGGGAGGAGGAATAGGAAGGAAGTAAGGGAATGTCTGAGGATAGAAAGGTGGGGAGGAAGGAGGAAAAGGTGGGGAGGGAATTCTCCAGGAGGAGATGGAAAGGAGGGAGGGGAGGATAAAAATAAAAGATTTTCGTCCAGGCCAAACGAGGGGTAGGGAGGCAGAGTTTAAAGAGGGAGAGGAGGAGAAAAAGACAAGATTTTCGTGGAGGCTAGAGTAGGGAAAGTCAGAAGAGAGGAGAGGAAGGAAGGTATAGTAAGGGAGGGATGGGTGGGGGAGAAAATTTCAGTGGAGGGGAAGAATAGTAAAGAATGTAAGAGAGGGGAGGGGAGAAAGAGAAAAGATTTTCGTGAACACCGCATGAGAAAGAAGGGATATTGAGGGGAGGGTAGGAGGGTGGTAAGAGGGGTGGTATGGGAGGGGAGATGGGGAGGACTTGTAAAGAAATCCATCAATCAGCATCTATCTATAGGTTCCAGCCAGAGCGATAGTCCAAGGAGAAGACAGGGGATGTCTTGTGAATAATGATATTCATAACCAGGGCCGCAGCTAAGGCGAATCTAGGGGACATAAACTATGTGTTTTTTCAGTGAACTGTAAATTGAGAGAACACCAGAATTGAGTCTCTCAAGTTTGGTAACAATTTAAGAAGAAGAAGAAGAAGAAGAAAAAGAAGAAGAAGAAGAAGAAGAAGAAGAAGAAGAAGAAGAAGAAGAAGAAGAAGAAGAAGAAGAGTAATAGGTTTGAAGACGTAAGACATGCTCGCCTAAGAACGCTAGTCATTTCATAGAATGACTAGGTATATTCTATAATCTATAGAATGCCGGTGACACATTTTTATTATGTGAATGCATTGCCACTTCTTTTTTTTTCCTTGCAGACAGGCAATTACCAGCGTTCGCTGACCGCATCTAAGTTTAAAATTAAATTCGCTTACTAGAACTACCTAGATAGGTAAGTAAGTGCCTATAATGATTTCATCACAATAAATTATTATTTTATGACCATTATATTATATTATCATTATTTTATTATCGTTATAATAATTTTATATACTATCATTGTTATCATCAGCAACCTTTTTTACGACGATACCTAATTATTTGGTTGAAAATTTTTTCCTCCAATTTCATTTTCCATTATGATTTTTTTATCACTCTATTTTATCACTATTATTTTCCTAGACAGCCAGATGAGCTGAAGATAAAACTTAACCACCCTCCGCTCTTCCCCTCTTTTCCCTATACTTATTATTATCATCATCAATATATCCCTTCCTTTCCTTTTCCCCTACTTGTTATACTCGTTATCAATAATACCCCTCCCTCCCCTCCTCTTCAATTTCCCCTACCCACTTGTTCTAGATTATCTAGATCTAATCAGTAGATACCTAATAATAATCAAATTCCTCCGACTAAAGTTAATTTGTCTAGGATGCAATGTTTTAAACTTTAGAGGGATATTTTGTTGTTTAGGAGGGAATATTGTACATTCAAACCCACCCACCACCCTGGTTGAGTGGCAATAGGTGGATTTTCCTTTCGGAAACTCGGACGAGCCAACCTCTTCTGAGACATAAAATCCCATGAAAATCACCAAAATGATCGAAAAATCACTTGAAGTCTGTTCTAAAAAAAATCCCAGAGAGATCCGAAAATCCCTTCAAAGGGATAAAAATCCCTTACATAAGAACAATAAGCTCAGAACGATTAGTTATGTGAAACCCTCTCCCTTCTCCACTCCTCTTCCTCCCCTCCCTTGCCTTCTCCTCTTCTCCACTTCCCCCTACCTCTTCTTTCCCCCTCCATTAATTTATTTTCGACTTTGGAAATGATTCGCCGCCTTCAACGCTATGTGTACATAAATTACACTCACCTATATAAATAAAGGTAACATAAAATAGGGTAGGATGGGACAAAATCAAAACCGGGTAAGCACTTCATAATACCGCTGGGTGAAAGCAGCATGCTGATAACACTGCGAAAAAAAAAAAAAAAAAAAAAAAAAAAAAGGGGGGCTATACCTAAATCCCAAGGTCTTATCCTCCCAAAAGTGAAGAGAGAAGGAGGACTGGATAGGAGAAAGCCAGCTGTTCCGAGAACGAACATTATCTGGACAAATCTGCTCCGGACAGACGCTCTACCAAGCAAACTAGATCGGCAAATTCCAAGTCAATTGACCAAGTAAAAGTAAATCAAAAGTGACTATAATCAAACAATATCTACATCATTGATGTCACAATTTTATCTTAGAAATCTTTCGAAAGATGTCTAAACTGTTTAGACATCTTTAGACTAAACACCCGCAGCTGCCCAGTACGTCATTTAATTTCTTACGAATATGCACCTATTTTCATCTCCAAAGGGTGACACGCTTACCCTGAATTCCCCTAAGTCTGGGCCTGACATATGCTGGGCTGTATGGAAATAAGGAATAGCTCTAGGGGAGAGTGGGGTAAACTGAGACACGCCGCGTCCTACTATTGAAATATTATCGTGTAAAGAGTACACGGAAATTAGGAACACTCTTTTTTTATATCTCCCCCCACTTTCTCCCTTTTTATAATTCCCCCCCCCTTCTTGTCCTTTTTATCTATCCTCGCTTTGTGTCCTCTGTTTTCCATCTTATTATATTTTCTTCTACCTCCACTTTTCCATTCTCCTCTTCTTTCTATCATTTTATCCATCCCTTCTTCATTCTAATTTTCTTACTCCATTCTTTTATCTATACCCACTTTATCTTATCTTTCTCTTCAGTTTTTCCTCTTTATTGTCTTTATCCGTCCATTCCTGTCTTTTATCGTTCGAAAATCGAAGAGAGACAGAGGACAGGATATAAGAAAGCCAGCCATTCCGAAAACAAACCTTATCTGTAAGACCAGCCGCTCACTATGAGATTCAATTCAATTCAATTCAATTCGATTTTTATTGTAGGTATTGTTAATACACATTATATACAATTTACAAATAATGACACAATGTACAATAAACAATGAAGAAAAACAGGTATGACTAGAGACAAACAGGTATAACTAGAGACATAAGATTCGAGATTACATTAACCCTTAAGTTCATACTGTATCACATATGATACATGAACTTTTCGGTACCACTGCTGCGATCTGTTGGACTTTTTTTGATTTTTGAAGTAGTTTCATAGTTACATAGGTAGGTACTGATTTTCTCTAATCACGATCGAATAAACTACGGGCTAAAAAATTCCCGGAGGGACGGACACAGCTCGTTCAATTTAGTTTATTTCGAATTTACGATTTAGGAAAGGGCAACGCAGAAGGAAAAGAACAAGGCAATACGTGTTGGGAAATCAGGATTATCAGGATGTTACTATTGTAATAGTAAAGGGAGACGGACTAAAAACCCTTATCTCTTTGATTTTTGCAAAGAACTTTTTAGCAATATTGAAATTCGCAAACAAGTTCGCGAAAACGGAAAACTTGGTACCAACTTTGGAATTTCAAATGAGAACCCAAATTTTTTATTGCATATTATTATTCTACGTGAAATTTCAGTGTACAATCGACTATTCATTAATTTTTTTGCGATTCGCCGTTTCGCGAATTCCGCGAAATATCGCGAACATCAAAACTAACTGAAATGTACCTATGTGACATATCATTTCACAATGTTTTTCCTTCATAAATCATGTGGTATCATCGGATTTAGGATTGAGACCATTTTTCGCGAATTTGCGAAAATTTGCAAAGTTCGGGAATCGAAAAAGTGATTGAAATGTACCGTGTGACACATCATTTCACAATTTTTTCCCTCATAAATCACAAAGTAACATCAGATTTGGGATTGAGGTCATTTTTCGCGAATTCACGAAATTTCAATTACTTTGGCAATTCGCGAGAAATAGTCTGAATCCAAAATCTGATGTTACTACATCATTCATGAAGGAAAAATATCATAAAATGATTTGTCACAGTTCATTTTAATCACTTTGTCGATTCGCGAACTTTGCGAATTTCGCGAATTCACGAAAAATGGTCTTAATCCTAAATCTGATGTTACTACATGATTTATGAAGGAAAAATACTGTGAAATGATATGTCACATAGGTACATTTTAGTGAGTTTTGATGTTCGCGATTTTTCGCGGAATTTGCGAAACCGGGAATCGCAAAAAATGAATGAATAGTCGATTGTACATGAAATTTTACGTAGAATAATAATATGCAATAAAAAATTGGGGTTCTCTTTTGAAGTTGGTACCAAATTCACGGTTTTTGCGAACTTGTTCGCGAATTTCAATATTGTCAAAAAGTTCTTTGCAAAAATCAAAGAGATACGGTTTTTTTTTCGAAAACTCCAACAGATTCGGAGCAATTTGAGTGGGTCATACTCATACATTGGTGGACACCCTGTATAGGTCATATTTACTTTTGAAATTTTAACAGAAAATGCTGATCAGGGAAATTTCGAAATAAAAACTTATCAAAAGGTACTAAAAAGATAATTTCCCTGCTTTAAATTTCACTTATTTTAATGAAAATTTTCTGCAGATTTCATTGGTGAAAACCATCTTTCTCTATGTTTAACTGAAAAAAAGTTCTGACCGGT
This sequence comes from Diaphorina citri, assembly GCF_000475195.1. NCBI lineage: Eukaryota > Metazoa > Arthropoda > Insecta > Hemiptera > Psyllidae > Diaphorina > Diaphorina citri. The sequence goes on from NW_007377658.1 coordinate 214,185, forward strand.
TTATCAGGAAGGTCGCGTATTGTAAAGAAAAAACAAAATGGCGAATATCTCGGAAACTAAGCGAGATAGTAAAAAAAGTTATAAAATGTTTTTTGTTGGAAATAACCTGAGGAATCTACTCTTTGGTAACGTTTTTCGTGTTCACCCTGTATAGAAAAAAGTAATTCACATTGAATCATCATTTTCAGATGGATGGCACCCGAGTGTTTAGTGGACGGATTGTTCAGTTCTCAGTCAGATGTATGGGCATTCGGTGTTTTACTGTGGGAGATTATGTCACTAGGACAACAGCCATATCCAGCAAGAACCAATGTTGATGTGTTACATTATGTAAGAGGAGGAGGCAGACTCAATAGACCTGCTAACTGTTCACACCTCATGTAAGTATCAATCAACAAGAACTAATGTGGATCTGTTACATTATAGAACATTTAACCGATTTTGAGTCAATTCTCAAGTCGTTCCAGAAATCGGTTGACTGAGAACAAAGCCCCTTCAGCTGTGAGTAAAAAAAGAATACATTAGCTGTGAGTAAAAAAAGAAAAATCAATAACAAGGTCCAGTTTTTTTTTTTTTTTTTTTTTTTTTTTTTTTTTTTAAAAAATATGGTATCCATTTACTCCTTTGTTAAGCCATTTTCATTTATCTGTAGAGGAAAAACTACAAATGATAGAAGAAAACGGATTAAATTGTTAGGTATAGTTAGGCACAAACGCAGATTAGCATATATTTTTTTTTTTTTTTTTTTTTTTTTTTTTTTTTTTTTAAAAATGGGTCACTTACTACTGGTAAAAATTGGAAAAATCCTCTGGACCCTAGCCGGAACTTTTTCATTTTTTTTTTTTTTTTCAAAATCGTTCCTTTTTTACCATTAGTTTTATGGGGCAAAAATGGACTTGAAAAAAAAAAAAAGTTCCGGCTAGGGTCTAGAGAATTTTTCTAAATTTACCAGTAGTATATTAATGTTCTTCTTTTCTAAAGCTCCTGGTTCAAAAATGATGTAAAAATATTGAGGAGAAAAAAGTTACATTGACATTTATCTCCAGAAACACGCATTTTCAGCAAAAAACTGATCCTTGTTTTTGATTTTTAGTCCGTCCTTCCTTTATTATTACTAATAATAAAAGGTATAGTGGACGGACTATTGTATTCGCTTCGGTGTCGTCTGTCGGTCTGTCAGTCAGTCTGTCCCCATAGAAGGACTTATCCAAACCTGGTCGATCTATATATCAAATTGAAGGTCTTTTTACCAGGATTACGAAAATGGTGGTGCAAATTTTGTTCAGAAAACCATAAAGCTAAAAAACCAAAATAACTGGTTTTTGCGGGATTTTTTTCACATTTTCTCACACAAATGAGCTCTGATCTTGAAAATTGTCGCGACGACCTATGAACTCATAGCGAGAAAGTTTTAGATAACACTTCAGTCGTTAATTTAAGACCGGTTTTAGCGTCATCTATGCCGGAGATATCCACACTTCCTTTTCTATACGTTGCGTTGGTCTAAGACTCTAAGCAATTTTTAATTCTGATTGGTTACGCGATTACGCGGAAATGCGAGATATGCAAGTTATACCTCTCGCTCTATCTCTCTCGCAGCTCGCACTATGTGATATTCTATTAATTCTATGCCAATAGGGGCTCTCAACCTTTTTTGTCCCTAATTTTTGACGCGTATCCCGATTTGACAGCCGATGTCCTAGTTTTATTTAAAAAAAAAAAAAAAATATGTATTATCTTTTAAAAAAACCGCTTCATCTTCTTTCTTATACCTAGGTACTCCTTTAACAGAAAATTCCCCATATACTGATTTGTTCTAGATACAGAGGATGCTGACACTGATAGCGTGAATCTAGAAGTACCGTCATCGTCATCCTAGGCCATGGAAGGAAAAAAACCTAGATACATTTGTGCTGTATTTTAAAATGTCATCATCATTATTATTATTTCCTTCAAGCACGGCCATGCCTAGGGATTAACTAGCAGGAATCGACTAGTATTGATTAAATAATAATCAATATTAATATTATCAATAGATTCTCATAGAAATGAGAGAACATGACTAAATTAAAGATATCATTTACTTTTGATATAAAGGGTGTCCCAGTCCCAATAAGAACGCAAGATTTGAAAGGGTCATAACTTTGTTATGCGTTGTTTTTATCTTGCCCAATCTTTGACAAATTGATTGTAAATACATACAAATTAGTCATCATGGAGCCGAAAACTGTTCAACAACGCGTTACGCGTTAGCATAATAAAATTGACACATTATCACTTTTGCGCGAGCATTTTCCTAGTCGTAATCGTGTCATTTTCCGTTTTTCTGACGAGAATGGGCCTCCATGATCTTGTAATTTTACCTCCTAGACTATTTTTTGTGAGGGTATCTAAAGTCACAAGTTTACACCAACAAACCCGGAGGAACACCAGATGAGTCCGAGAACCCCAAATCATCCGATTTGGGTCCCAACTCAAAAAAAGTTCATCCGCGTTGCGTCCCCGGTACCTGAGATTGAACCTATATACTTGAGACCATAAAGTAAATAAATAAGTATATAACGAACAGGGTGAACAAAGCTAACTGTACCTATACAGTATGCTATAACTTCTGTATTCTATAGGCCTATAGGAACAAACTTTGAACATCAACGCTATTGCTATTATTTTTGTACTTGCCTTTTTTGTGTTCAACCTAACCCTATAATGACACTGGTCACTGCTCAAATAGTGAAAACTATTTTTGCGTTTAACCTAACCCTATATACAGGGTGTCCCAGAATTTATGCTTTAATTGATTTTCTCGGAGCCTGTTCGAAATTTCGAAAAACAAAAAAACCCGTAGCTAGCTCGCTATACAGGCTATATACTGTAGTAATAGAAAGTAAACATGTTTACTATCTATTACTATACCTTTATACCCTATATACAGGGTGTCCCAGAATTTATGCTTTAATTGATTTTCTCGGAGCCTGTTCAAAATTTCGAAAAACAAAAAAACCCGTAACTTTTTGATTTTTGAAGCGGACATTTTGGCAATATCGCGATTCGCGAAAAATTTCGCGAAGACTTTTTGATTTTTGAAGCGGACATTTTGGCAATATCGCGATTTGCGAAAAATTTCGAGAAGTCCGCGAATCGGGTACCAACTTTGGATTTTTAAATTAGAACCCCTATTTTTTATTGCATATTCGTTTTCTACGTTAAATTTGAATACTCACAGTTTATGTAGGTATGCGGTCTTGTGGAATAAGTTTTAAACATTACAACAAATAACATTAATAATGGTTTTCCCGAAAAAAAATTGATCACTGAACAGTAATTTGAGAAAAACCAAAAAATACGAGCGTTCCTCTAATTTTGTCAACCAGTGTATTATGATCGTACCATATTGTAATCTCGATCTCTCAATCCTCATGTAGCGGCTTCACTCAGCCCTACACACGTCCCTCAAAGCCTCTACGTTACCTACCTCCTTGATCGATATCGGCTGAATTGCCAACTTCACTTCTCGCAGTTCCCCTCTTCTCTCATCCTTGGTTGGCAACACTGCACAAGAGAGGAGTTTTCCAATTTCCAAATCATAAAGAAGGTTCTCTGAACTGAAAGTTTTTCCTTTTCTAGCTAATAAAATTCCTTTTCTAGCTAATTTAATAATCTTACATTATTGTACCTAGACCCTTTCCCAGTTCTTTTCCATACAATAAAAGTGTACCAAGTTTCTAAGTAACTACAGAATCGCAAGTGTTGTTATTTCAATAGTTATTTTCCTATCTTAACGTCGAGTGGTTTCAACAGAGTCCCTACGACCACCCGTTAAACTCATATATGTATTATGATCGTACCATATTGTAATCTCGATCTCTCAATCCTCATATATTATGATCGTACCATTGTAGGTAATCTCGATCTCTCAATCCTCATATATTATGATCGTACCATTGTGGGTAATCTCGATCTCTCAATCCTCATATATTATGATCGTACCATTGTAGGTAATCTCGATCTCTCAATCCTCATATATTATGATCGTACCATTGTAGGTAATCTCGATCTCTCAATCCTCTCTTGTACTTTTTCTACACCCGCTATTTTTCTTGATTCCTTGTTTTTCCGATCATACTTCGTCCAAAGCGCATTTTAGCAGCTTGTAGTCTACTCTCATCCCTCCTCTTCATAACCCACGTCTCTTCAGCTTATGTGATAATTCATAACAGAAGAAAACCGTTTCTGAAAAGTACCAATAGGTACTTACACAGAGCTTTTAAAAAGTCTTGGAACCCCTGAATATTTTTTGAATGGCTAAAGATGAGAAACTGAAATTTTGGGTAGTGTTTTGTCTTTTAAAATGCAACGGAACTCGAATGGTAAATTTCAGTTCGGGGACGGAACTCGGAGGGACGGAATTCGGAGCTCCCCGTTCTAATGCAGCGGTTTTCAACCCCTTGGGTACCCAAATTTAATCTCACGTACCCCCGCCATCATCGTAATGAGTACCGGGTACCCGTACCTAGGTTGTTGTGTACCATTACTACTGAGTTTTAAACACAACTAATACCTTTTGAAAAAGTTTCGCCAAATTTTTCAACATAATGCTTGTCACTAGGTAATTTTTGACAGATCTAATTCTTAGATATTTTTCTACACATTTTTTCTCCTAACTAGAGCTAAACGCTAAAATGAGCAAAATAAAATAGAGCGCCGCAGGCGAATTTTTTTAAAAAATTGGTCTACAATATTCAAAAGTTCAGTCTCCGAAATTAAATAAACTGTACTGCACTCGTAAGCCGTCAAAATTTGGTTTTGTCCGCAATTACATAATTTTTTCTCGCGTACCCCCCCTTGAAAAAGTTCAAAGAGTTCTGACGTCACGATATAAGATTTCGCCACGAAATTCGGCTAGGTAGCGCTAATGTCACCTTTACGTCAAACAAATAATGGAGAGTGACAATCAGGAGGAATTTTGGAATCAAGGTGCGCGAGGATTTATGGAATATGACGTTACCAGTTTCGGGAGTGTAACTAGGTAATGACGTCAAGATATAAGATTTACCGGTATTTTTTTAAATCGATTCATCTCGGTATCCAGAAGTCGTAGAAGAAAAATTCCCTAGCTCCTCTTTTTTTCTGCTCTTAGTGCTCTTTTACTTTAAATTTAAAACCTCGCCTAAATAAGCGTAAGGACTAACAGTTCAATCTTCGAGTAATAGGGCCATCAAACAAACTAAGAAACATCCTAACTCTCATTTCTTTGGTTTAATGAAAGTGCTCGTTATTGATGTCTAATTTGATTCCTCCGCCCCCCCCCCCCCCCACACGGTCGTCACACCTCATTTTAAAACGATTGTCTACAGATCTTGAACTATCTCAAGTCTATCTCTAAGCCTCTTACATTACAAATAGATACTGGTATGTACTAGATACTTATGTAATTCTAAATTTCCTCATATATTTTACAACAAAAAAAAGTGATAATTGACCGAACAATAGTGAGGTCTATGTTTTGGCTCAAGACACGTCGATCTTTGAAATTTGGTTTCCCAGGTCCAATTTTGGTTACAAATTTTTGATCCAAGTAGGTAAATAGATAAATCACCGCATTTATGACCCTCGTATGCCCTTGAGTTCTTTCTATCCCTTGGTAAATCTAATATATATTGTTTTGAAAAAGGTCAACCATTATTTAAATCTTTTGGGGGATTGAAAAATAATAAAACCTTTATTACGTAAGACGTACCTACGCATAGGTACCTTCTTTCCTATGTATTTCAATACATGTGAATAATTGTATTATTTTCTTTTATTTTTAAATTTAAGCAAGGTTTATTACTTTATAAAATTTACACCTAATTTTTACCAAATACTTAAGACTTTGTTTAGACTGCGGGAGTAAAGGGACTGCATACCATGCACGCAATAATTCACTCCTTTAAGTTTGGTATGTACGTTTACTTTTGGAAGCCAGCCTAGTTAGCTTGGTTGGTAGGGTGTCTGCCTTGTAAGCGTCTGCCGGGTTCTATTCCCATCCGGGGTGGATTTTATCCTGGAGGAATAACACTCGTATTTATGAACAAAAATGATCGTTCTTAGATCAGTCTCAAGTCAAAATTGACCAATCAAATGCCTTGAGACTATGCTTAGCACGAACTTAAGAGCCAGCATTTTGTTCATAAATATGGGTCTAAGTTATAAGGTTCGTTCTTGGCACGGCTCGCTTTCCTAGCAGTTACAGTTACTTTTGGACACTGTATAGTGCTATAGTGTGTACTTTTCCATTGCAGATTATGCAGGATGGCAAGATTCTAGCAGTTCGAACTTCCATACAGAACTTGAGTTTACGTTTCAGGATCAGGTGGACATAGGAAATGTGCCAGGATACCTAGAACTATTAAATATAGAGACCTACTATGAAATTCCTCGGCACAATTTACCAGGTAGGCACCTACATGTTTCAAATAAGGTTTTAGCATTAAAAAAAAATATTATTAATAATAATAATAATAATAATAATTAATTATAAGGAACATTCAAGCAAAAGCGAACATCTCAACAATAAAAAATCGCGCAAATAATTACGCAAAGCATTTTTTTCATCAAATACAACAGAGGACCAGACCTTCAGCCTCTGAATTTTTGAGCGAAGTGTAGAAAGTATCAGAGATCAGAGAAGAGTCGGGAGTCGGGAATCAAAGAGCGAGTTGAAAAAAAGAATAGTTCCTTTTACTGAGTAGCTCAGTTGGGATTCAATCCCAAAGATGAGTCAAAAGTCGCATCTCTATTCAGGTTCAGATTCAGAGTTACGCCATCTCTCTCACTCAAATGTAGAAAGAAAAAGACAGAAAACTCTCGATCTCGTACAGCTCTTAGCTCTTCGTTCTTTACACCATGGATGCAATGATGCATGGTTCTAGTTCAGATTCAGATTCAGAGTTACGCCATCTCTCTCACTCAAATGTAGAAAGAAAAAGACAGAAAACCCTCGGTCTCGTACAGCATACAGCTGGTTATTGTTTATTGTATAGGGAACTAAAGAGCGAGTTACAAGTTTTGAAAGAACTACTCTTGAGGAACTAGTTCACTGTAAAGAGTAGATCATTTTTTTAGCTCAATGAATCTTTACAGTTACACATCTCTATCTCTAATAGAGAAGAGAACTCAGGACATCAGTTTTGACTATTTCAAACTGTATCTAGCAGAGAGCAGTAAATAAAACAATAGTTTCAAAAGTTGACATGGCCTTTTGGCCCTTTTATTTTCCAGACATCCAGCATGAAATTTTCCAAGTTACAAAAGTTAGGTTAGGAAAAATCACAATCAAAACATAAACAAACATTTTCGATATTTCCTAACAACAATCGATATTAAGAATCGATAATACCTAAGTATCGATAATCGAATCGATATACGAGTTTTTAGCATACAAAAGTTTTTTTTAAAAATAAGACTCACAACCGCTGCACCGGTTGATCAACCAATCCACCAAATGACAAAATAAAAGTTTTTTTTACCGGTCCGACGGACGCGGTCCGTCTAATGTGTAGTCCACTATAATAGACAGTAGAGATGCGATTTTTGACTCATCTTTGGGATTGAATCCCAACTGAGCTACTCAGTAAAAGGAACTACTCTTTTTTTCAACTCGCTCTTTGACTCCCGACTCTTCTCTGATACTTTCTATGCAGGGCACATGCGCGGAATCGTGGTATACCCCCCCCCCTCCCCCTTCATCATACCGTCCGATTTTATCTTTGAATCTTTTATTATTGTCGTAAAGCTGATAGGCTTACAGCCTAAATTATGCCTCGTGAGAACAGGGCCTATACCCGGTCCAAAGAGGTGCGTATTTTTATTACTCGTTGGTACGGCTTGCAAACAGAAGCCGGCCATTCCCTTTCCCCATTCCCCATCCCCATTCCGTTCTGAACTCTGAACCACCCTGCTGTAAATATGTGTTTCGTGACAGCGTGACTTTCGTGTCTTGTTCTTTTCTCAATAAATTAATGTTTTACGATTTGATATAAAATTACTCTTTGTTCTCAATTCAACTATAATTAGAATCAATATGGAGACCCACAGCGACAATTATTATCTTTTTCTCTTCTGTTTTTCACCTGCCTTAGGCCCGGAACGAGTGTTTTTTCGTGAAATTTTTTTTGACGATTTTTTTTTTTTTTTTTTTTTAAAATCTGAAAATTAAAAGATTCAATATTGAATCTCTTATTATTATCTTTTTTTGTTGTAGTAAAATAGTATTTTTCTTTTCTGTTTTTCACCTGCCTTAGGCCCGGTACGAGTGTTGTTTTTTCGTGAAATTTTTGTTGACGATTTTTTTTTTACAATCTGAAAATCCATTTTTGATTTGCCATTTTTGACGAAAATTTCGACTTTTTTCAGAATGTAAAAAATACTCGAACCCGGCTATTCTAAAAAGTACATAAAAATATATTTTTTGTTAAATCATTTCATTTTCTTTTCTCCTCTATTTTACGGCTATTCTAAAAAGTACATAAAAATATATTTTTTGTTAAATCATTTCATTTTCTTTTCTCCTCTATTTTAACAATCTGAAAATCCATTTTTGATTTGCCATTTTTGACGAAAATTTCGACTTTTTTCAGAATGTAAAAAAAATACTCGAACCGGCTATTCTAAAAAGTAAAAATATATTTTTTGTTAAATCATTTCATTTTCTTTTCTACTCTATTTTAATTTTTACTTTTCGAATTGGGTAGGTACATCTATAATTATAACTCTATTTTAATTTTTACTTTTAGAATTGGGTAGGTAATTCAAACAAATAAACATCCAAACCAAATGCAAAATGGTCGAGTTAAAACGTAGACCTTCACTTCGTTCGGTCAATTGATAACAACGAATATGGTAATACGTAACTGGAAATCTAGCTTGGAAAATAAAAAACGCTCATTTTATTATAATAGTTTTCTTTACACTTTTTTTTTCGAATTCCTTTTTATTTTTTAGAAAATAAATATAATAAACATTTTTTGTTTACTTACTTTTCTTTATTTACAATAATTTACACAAAAATATAATAATTAAAATTTCTTCTTTGAACGATAAAAAAATTATACATCTGTAGATAATTAATTATTTACAAAAGTTGAACTCTATTGTGGAATCTATAATTCGTACCTTTTTATTAACTTTGACACTTAGTATTTGAATCACAATTAAAATAAAATACTCTGATATTCTTTATTTAGTGTAGAAAATTTTCTTTTTCAAGTAGAGTACCGTTAAATATTGTTTTGGATTTAATTTAAAGTTATATCAAATTGAAGTCGTTATCGATTTTTTTTTCTTCTACACATTAAAAAAGAAATATAATCAGGCACTTAATATGAATAACATAAAGCTCTTTCAATATTTTTATAAAGCTCTATTTCCCAAGAAAAATTCAAGACAAATAATAAAATTATGTCCCTAATCTAATACTATTTTGCAGATATGGGTCTAAAAATAGGTAAAATGTAAAGAATTTCATAAAGAAATTTAGAATAATCAATTAATTGTTCATCCCAGCACCAATGGGAAAGTAGGTAATCAAGTTGTTTATTGCACCAGTTTTAGTGGTTGTTTTTATAAAATACACGCGGTGTTCGTGAAATCCGCGAATCCTACATGTTTTCCAAAGGTACGTGTGTGACATATCAAATCATGCTATTTTTTACTTCTAAATCTTGTGGTGATATTATTTTTTTCAATTCACTTCATTTTTGACTGCTCGCGGTGTTCGCGAAATCCGCGAATCCTATAATTCATTTAAAGGTACGTGTGTAATATACCAAATCATGCTGTTTTTTACTTTTAAACCTTGTGGTGATAATAATATTTTTTTCAATCCACTTCATTTGTGACAATTCGCGGATTTCGCGAACACCGCGAACTGTCAAAAATTAAGTGAATTGAAAAAATAATATCACCACAAGATTTAGAAGTAAAAAATAGCATGATTTGATATGTCACACACGTACCTTTGGAAAACATGTAGGATTCGCGGATTTCGCGAACACCGCGCAAATCGCAAACAGCGAAATATTGGACCAAATCGAAAAAATAATGAGACCATAAGATTTGGGAGCAAAAAAGACCAAGGGCGTAGCCAGGATTTCAGCAAGGGGGGGGCAGGACACGAAATTTCGAAAATATCTAGTGTAAGTCGATACTATGTCCTCTCACCCATTTAATGAAGGGGGGGAGGCATACATAACTTATAATTTATTAAAAACATAAAGACAGTCTGATATACGATGCTTGGGAAATATACCTGGTGAAAAGTTTACCCAAATAGAATAGAATAATAAAATTATACCTATAGATAGAATAGAATACCTGAACTCCCTGGGGGGTTATAAAGGGTCAAAAATACCCTTACTAACTATGAATTTACGTAATAGACATATGTATCTAACATAGCTTGGTCAATGTTCACAACACCATGCAAACGTAGGTACATCAGGTAGGTAAGGTACCTACTTGTTGGTACCTTTCAGGTAAATTCCCTTGAGCGGTGAGATTCATTTTACATACCTATTAGGTATTTTCCCTTGAGCGATGAGAAATTCATTTTACATAGGTACATATTTTCGATTTCAAGACATGGGAGTGTGGTCTTTTTGTCGTTTGACAAACTCGAACCACGGTTTCCAGGTTACAAGTCAACTAAGCTACCAAAGAACTGTAACAACGGAGGTCTTATCCCTCGAAATCGAAGAGATAAGGAGGGCAGGATAGGAGAAAGCCAGCCGTTCCGAGAACGAATCTCATCTGTTTAGGTTACAGTACGCCCCAGGCGGGAATCGAGCCCGCGACCTAGCGCTTACAAGGCAGTCGCAATCCTATTCAAGCTGGCTGATCGGTTCTTTAAATATTGTAAACGGAATGGCCAAAGTTTTTTAAACACACTGTACTAGTACCTACCGACTTTAGTAAAGTTTAAACATTTCTCAATGCTTTGGGAAAAAGGACTTAGTAACTTACTCTAACCTCTCCTGTCCTTTATCTCTTTCTCTTTTCCCCTCCCCTCCCTTCTTTCCTTTCCCTCTCCCTCTCCTTCTTTCTACTTCCCCTCTTCTTTGTTTCTCTCTCTTAATTTTCATTCCCCCTCTATTGCTCTCTCCTCCTTTCCTGCACTATCACCCCCCTTTCCTTTCTCCTCTTCCCTCCTCTCTTTTCTTTCTCTCCCTGAGTTCTCCTTCCTCCCTCTTCTGCTCTCCTTGTTCCCTTTCTCTCCTCTTCTTTTTCTCATTCTTTTTCTTCCTTCTTTCTACTTATTTCTATTCTTCTTTCTACTCTTCTCTGTCCCTCTCTTCCCTTCCCTCTCCTCCCTTTTCTTTCTCCTCTTCCCCCCCCAATGCCCCAATCTCACTCCTTTTCCCCTCTCATTTCTCCCCCCTTCCTCTTTTCTCCCTTTTCATCTCCAAGCAGCTAAATGAAATTTAAAAGACTATATTGTAATGTAATACGGAGAGGGGTTTTTCCCTTTAATCCCTAAATCCCTCAAGGGATTCGTTTGCTAGCTCGTTTCTTTCTTTTTTTCTTTCTTTTCTTCTAACAGGTTTTTCCAAACTTCCACTTTTCCCAAGCAGCTCTCGCTTGTAGCTTTCTATGAAGGTAGTTAGCTTTCTGTGTAGCTTTTAGTCCAGAAGTTTTCCGTTGGTAATTGTGAATATAGAAGAAGGAGAAAGAGGAGGAGAAGAAGAAGAAATAGGAGGAGAAGAAGAAGAAAAAGAAGGAGGAGGAAGAAGAAGACGAAGAAGGAGGAAGAAGAAGAAGGAGGAGGAGGAAGAAGAAGAAGAAGAAGAAGAAGAAGAAAAAGAAGGAGGAGGTGAATAACAAGAAGAAGAAAAAGAAGGAGGAGGTGAATAACAAGAAGAAGGAGAAGAAGAAGGGAATAATTACAGCAATTTTTCAATTTTATAATTTATTATTTATTACACATCCTATACTTATTTTACATATTAGGTTGATTACAAATCACCCTGTATAATTAGGTACATATTAAGTATGAACACCCTGTATGTATGGGTGGTTGGGTAGGTGAGTAGATGGGTAGGAACATATTATTCACACCCTAGGCTAATATCCTGTCTTTCATCATGTTGTATTTCTTGACAGGCCAAAAGAAAAACATGGCCCCCTCCCCTCCTTCCCACCCATGTCACCCCATGGACCTCTTTATCCCCTCCACGGCTCTCGACCCCCTCCATCCTGGATTTATTTATCCTTATCTTCCCCTACATGGATGGCCTACCCCCTCCCTCCCTCTATCCTACCCATATCTTCCCCTCCACGGATTTTCTTACCCCCTCCATCTATCCATCCTCCCCAGTCCCCACCCCTCTCTTTATGGATATACTAGCCCCCCCCCCTTTTCCTGGACAATAATGTACATACTTGGAATTCTACTTATCATCAACGACAAAAGTAAGAATACGCTCTTGACCATTCCATTTTTAGCAGTAGGTAGTATTATTCTCGATAAAACTGTACTTTCAAATGAAAAGTTTACGGATTAACTTCGGGCATTCATATTTAAACATTCTAGAAACCAACAACCACATTTTCCCTTGGGTATGAGTAAGTAGGTAGGTACTAATACCAAGTATTGAGTACCTACTCCTTGTGGCAAAGAGATTTAATAACACTTACACTTGTTCAGCTTGGATAAACAAAACCATCGTACCTATGTAATTTGCTAATACCATTTTGTAATTTGTATTAATGTTTCAGATTATATTGTAGGCATTATTGTTTTCCAAGTTGTGTAAACTTCGAGGTAGGTAAAGCGGAGCTTGGAAAAGAAAATTGTGGGGTTGGTACAATAATGTACATACTTGGAATTCTACTTATCATCAACGACAAAAGTAAGAATACGCTTGACCATTCCATTGTTAGCAGTAGTATTATTCCCGATAAAACTGGACTTTCAAATGAAAAGTTTACGGATTAACTTCGGGCATTGAAGTTCATTCATATTTAAACGTTCTAGAAACCAACAACCACATTTTCCCTTGGGTATGAATAGGTACTAATACCAAGTATTGAGTACCTACTCCTTGTGGCAAAGAGATTTAATAACACTTACACTTGTTCAGCTTGGATAAACAAGAAGGTAGGTACTAATACCAAGTATTGAGTAGGTACCTACTCCTTGTGGCAAAGAGATTTAATAACACTTACACTTGTTCAGCTTGGATAAACAAGGGTACTAATACCAAGTATTGAGTAGGTACCTACTCCTTGTGGCAAAGAGATTTAATAACACTTACACTTGTTCAGCTTGGATAAACAAGACCATCGTACCTATGTAATTTGCTAATTCCATTTTGTAATTCGTATTAATGTTCCAGATTATATTGTAGGCATTATTGTTTTCCAAGTTGTGTAAACTTCGAGGTAGGTAAAGCGGAGCTTGGAAAAGAAAATTGTGGGGTTTGGTAGAGAATAGTTATAGTTATTTAATTGCTGTTAATTGGTAATAAATCTTGCTCTCACGTTCATTAGTTCACAATGAACATCAAAATGATGAGTATTGTGCTCTAACAACTCTAACTCATCTTCCATGTTATTGGTGCTAGTGCTATAGACAAACTACCAACAAGCTCTACAAACACCCATGGGAACTTGTAAAATGTCTATGTAGTGTGATTCAAAACTACAAATGTCTGATGGAGAATACCTAATGAAAGCTCTGTTTGAATAGGGGTTGCAGTTTGAAGGGTTGCCTTCACATGACAAAAGAGTAGGTAAAATAAAAGAGCTTTTGGTCTCAGACTATCAGTATAATTTGACACCCTCCCAACCCCAATAGTTAGCCATCAAGTCTTGAATAACTCACAGACATAGGTAAGTAAAAATGGCTCAAATGTGCATCCAAAATTGCCCAGACAAACTTGACGTCTTTGATAACAACGTCAACTCTATGGATAAGTCTATAAACTGGTGTTACGTCACTTTATTCTAGTTTACTAAATCAAGTGATCCCACTGTGCCATTGAACGATCTTCTATGTATGGTTAGATACATGAGATTAACTAGGACTAGGTACATCAATATGTAGTTCAATGTAGTAGATATAAAGATTATACATATTTACCACCTACCACCTAGGTATCTACACTAAATTGTAATAGCACCTACTGGCATTATTGCAATAGAGTCAAATGAATGATACCTAGATATACGTATCTAAGCAATCTAACAGTAGGTGCGTACATGGGTACAAAAAATAATATTTGCCAGGTTTTAGAGCTACCAACAGCTTTTATTATTACCTCCATCAAGTAAAATTCCCTTTGATGAAAATATAAAATATTTGACATTTTCATTGACATACAATTCACAAGATACTGTCCATGCTTACCAAACGGTAAAGATTTGTATCAGACGTTAACGTTTCTATCCAACACACTCATATGTAGTTCTCTATTTCAAGGCTCATTATGGTACATGGTACCTGGTATTTATATTT
>NW_007377658.1:228736-234432 GCF_000475195.1 Diaphorina citri
CTCTGATTTTTCTCACGCTTTGAACGGCAGAATTCAGAAGGCTGATGATTATTTTCTTCGCCACATGATTGTAACGTTTGTTGCGAACTTGAAATTTCTTTTTGTAAACCGCTCGCTTAAAAAACCGCTATACATTTTCAAATCTAATTTGCACACCTTAAAAATTCATCCGTTTCTACGCCTGGCAATGTACGCGTAAATATTGAAAGCATGTCTGAATCAAACTTGCTACTTGATCAGAAGTCAATAGCCTCTTCTTCTAATCAAAATCAGTTCATTCGATCCATGCCAAAAATGTTTCTAGTGCATGATATTTTTCGTTCTCAAATCGTCCATATTTACCGCAAGATGATCCTATTATTGTTGGTCAAGGTATATGAAGCGATGACCACAAATTCCCGAATATTATCATCTTCGATGTGTTTTCTAGAGGAATTCAAATGTAACGTGGTCTGGGCACTTATCAAGTCCTGCAGAACTGAAACTCTAGGAGGAAGAACGAAGGTGTCATTAGTGCATGATATTTTTCGTTCTCAAATCGTCCATATTTACCGCAAGATGATCCTATTATTGTTGGTCTAGGTATATGAAGCGATGACCACAAATTCCCGAATATTATCATCTTCGATGTGTTTTTCTAGAGGAATTCAAATGTAACGTGGTCTGGCCACATATCAAGTCCTGCAGAACTGAAACTCTAGGAGGAAGAAGGAAGGTGTCATTTGAGGTCATTTTGACTGCTCAAGTTAAGTTAGTTTTCCTTCAGTTATCTTTTGGGGACTGAAATCCTTCTACCTAAAACAGCTGGCTTTCACATGTTCCTATTTCCGAGTCTATCGATGTCCCTTATGGAAGGACTTTCAGCATTTTCAAAGTTGGCTTTTTTCACTGTGTTGTGTTTGTGCTGTGTGTTTTCTTTGTAGAGGCATTGGTCACATAATATCCGAAATATTTCCTTTAGAAATATTATTTGGAAAACAACAATGAAATATAGAATCAAGACAGAAGCAAGAATTTTAATGAAATAAATAATTCAAACCGTTCCTGGTGAATAGTGAGTTAGTTCTCTGTTCTGTTGATCAATTTAAAAGAATATGATCGATGTAACAGCTGTTATTATTATGGATAACAGATAGCTATTGTGGAGTTCCTTTTGAAAACATGATCAAAGGATTTAAACAAACAAATAAAAGAATGTAGGCAGAACTATTACGAGGATAGAAACAGGCGGAATAAAAGTCGGGGGTAACCAAAGCTGTAGTAAAAGTCCAAAAACATGATCAAAGGATTTAAACAACACAAATAAAAGAATGTAGGCAGAACTATTACGAGGATAGAAACAGGCGGAATAAAAGTCGGGGGTAACCAAAGCTGTAGTAAAAGTCCTAGTGAGTTAGTTCTCTGTTCTGTTGATCAATTTAAAAGAATATGATGATCGATGTAACAGCTGTTATTATTATGGATAACAGATAGCTATTGAGGAGTTCCTTTTAAAAACATGATCAAAGGATTTAAACAAACAAAGAAAAGAATGTAGGCAGAACTCTTACGAGAATAGAAACAGGCGGAATAAAAGTCGGGGGTAACCAAAGCTGTAGTAAAAGTCCTAAACTGATGTTGGAGGTCTCTTGAGCATTCAATTGTACCAAAACTCATAATAATCTACATAATAAACGTACTAATATGAACTTCAATAGAAGTTCCTTTATGAAGTGTATACAGCCTTGTATAATAGGAAACACGTATAACGTTGGGTTTCCGTTGATTGTAGAGTTATCTAACAGAATAAGCTGTTTAATTCTCTATGGATATGCACCGACCACTTGGCTTGACCTAAACAGGAGGCCATCATCGCGGCGTGAAATTTAGGACCTCAATTCATAAAGACCGCATTGTTCGGTTTGGTTGATTTATTTCAGGTTCGAAACTCCTCAAGAAGATTTTTGTGTGTGTTTACATGTGCATGAAGTTTTCCGCTGCCCAGATGATGATGATGATGGATTGGTAGGCAGAGGCATTAGGTAGGTACTGGTTACTGGTAAATGGTTTCTTGTGGACCTGATCATGGTATTCATGGTTGAGAGTGGAAAAAGTTTTACCACTTAGCTACATATAAGCAATAAAGATCTATTATAATAGAGAATCCAAACACGAGATTGCCTTCTTTTAAGTTATACTCTCTTCTTAGATAAACCCTTAAAGGTGAATCTCCCAAAAATTGGCAAGAGAGAAAGAAAGTGGATGCATGTTTCTCTGTTTCTCTCTATCTCTCAAGAGTGTATGTTTCTCTCCATCTCTCAAAAATTCCACGTGTGATCAACATAACGGAGAGATAATGAAAATAAAATAAAAGGAACGGTAGTTTTTAAGATCAATCATCCTATAGGTTCCTATTAATTTATCACTATTATTGTAAATGAAGAAAGGGTGGTTGCGTCTCGTAGTCGTGGGTCGATGAACCGAGATTTTGGGGTCCCTATCTTTTGTTGTCCGAAATATGGATAAGCTCTTTGAATTGTAAAGAAGTTGTAGTCAGATGATGGATTGGTAGGCAGAGGCATTAGGTAGTTACTAGTTACTCGTAAATGGTTTCTTGTGGACTTGATCATGGTATTCATGGTTGAGAGTGGAAAAAGTTTTACCACTTAGCTACATATAAGCAATAAAGATCTATTAGAGAATCCAAACACAAGATTGCCTTCTTTTAGGTAGGTAATGCTCTCTTTTTAGACAAACTCTTAAAGGTGCATCTCCCAAAAATTGGCAAGAGAGAAAGAAAGTGCATGCATGTTTCTCTGTTTCTCTCTATCTCTCAAGAGTGTATGTTTCTCTCCATCTCTCAAAAATTCCACGTGTGATCAACATAACGGATATTATACTTATGTACTTGTGTTCTATAACCAACTTACCTACTATTAATTGAATATGAATAAATTAATTTTGGCTTTGCAAAAACCCGAATATTATTGTCAAAATGTACCATCTGTAGGTCTGATATCTGTATAATTATCAACAAATACCTACGACTTGGGAGTTGGGAGTCATAGTCATCCAATGAGCACTAATGACTATTTGTCACATGGAGGAAGCTCATTACTGCATTTTTGAGAGACATTTTTACATATTAGAAGGTTATAAAAAGGATAAACATTAGATATACGAGTAGTTATGTCCCTATTACAAGTACAAATTCAGAAGAAAAGAGAGATTGGAATTTGTGAGGGAAATGATCAACATTCAGTAACCCTAACAGCGAGCGCAGACAAAGGCAAGAAAAATTCAGACAACCGCCTCATTTTGTAGTTGTTGAGAGTTCAAATCATAAATTTCGATTTATCCTTTGAAGTGGCCGTCTCGTCCTTAAGCCAAGATTGTTTGAAATAACAATAAATACCATATGGAATATTTGTTATGAATGTTATGATATTGCTATTTTTAGATATTTAGCTGAAGTACTAACATCTTGTAATAACTAGAATATTTCCATTCTATCTATAGAATTTGTACGTTAATCTCCTTTATAGTTTGTGTCCGGCTATAAGTGTGTATTTTATTGTTATGAACTTCATTACAACATACTGGGTATTGTATGTGTCTCCTGATAATCTTCCTATGTATGATACTTCTTTGAAAATTATCTTTGCTTTTGACCAGGAATTGAGGAATCCCTCTTTTTGCACTCCTACGATAACCAGTTAGGTTGCCTAAATCTAAATACCTAGTGTTTGACGGGCCATAGTTTTGGAATGGATAGCAATACTTTTGAGAGATCTTTTATAAATCTTTCAACCGACTCGACTGGAGAAAGAAAGTCGATTATTTCACTCAGAAAGGTACAGGAGATTCTCACGATCCCAAATGTCGACAATGTAGATTGTATTACTGCAGCTTCTACTTCTATTTCTGACATTCCTAACCTTGTTTCTTTTAAAAATGTTAATGAAAAGAGCCATCGCTCTTTTGATTTTGTTAATACTTTTAGTTTTAATGACGTAGGCAATGAGCATAGCCTCAACTTACTTTTTGGACAAAATGAGGAATTCACCTCCTTGCATTCTTCTTTCAATACTCATAGTACTGATAATACTAATAATATCGGTAATCTAGTTAGAGAAAGCAACCTTTCACCGTTAGCCCGTCCTTTCATACCTAGAATTTTGCTTGACTCAATGACGGGTCTGACAGACCAATCTTATAATAACCAGATAGCTCAAAATAATTTTTCGTCTTATAACAAAGCACGCGTTTTAGCTGAGAGAAAGCTGTCATCCCTATCAAGGAAAAAACAAAGTATTCAAAGTATTGATAAACTTACCATTCTTCATCAAAATATGCAAGGTATTACAAACAAAATTGCAAATTTGGAGTTGTTTTTAAGTGAACTTCATTCCAAATATGCATTGGTTCCGGACATTTTATGTTTTAGTGAAACTCATTTGAAGAAAAATAACGCCAGTTGCTATAACATACTTGGTTATGTAAATATCATTAGTTACTTTCGTCCAACTCGCGAGAAGGGCGGAGTTTCAATTTTCACTAAAAGTAACTTTCAGTTTGAACCACTGAAATTGAATGTCGAACCTGTGGAATTATCTTTTGAATATGTAGGTATAAGATCACGTAAACTTGATCTTGCTGTTATCTGCGTATACCGATCAAATAATCAGGAGTCTGACATTAGCATATTTTATGACACATTAGAGAAAATATTGCAAAAAATTTGCAAAATAAAATATATCGCTATCTGCGGAGACTTCAACATTAACCTACTTCAAAATACACCCGAAAAGTCAAAATTCTTAGATTTCCTGAAAACATTCCATATTAGACCAACAGTGTATTCTATTACCAGATCACAATCTGGCACTTGTTTGGATAATATTTTAGTTAATTTTCCAAAACAAATTATCACTAATAAAGATGTTAACATCTTTAATGGTTTAGGTGACCACGGTTTAGCACAAATAATTTCTTTTCCAATTGACAAAAAGAAAAATGGCGTGGAAAAAATTCTGACTCGGTCATTCACTGCTCCTAAAATAGAAAAATTTAAGGAGTCACTTGCTAAGGCTAACTTCTCTCAAGTATATGCCAGTCATGATGTAAATGAGAAGGTCTCACTGTTTTACTCAATTATTCTGCCTTTGTTGAACCATTTTTTTCCCATCAAGTTAATCACACTCAAAGACAATAGTAATAAGAAATGGATTACCAGGGGTATACGGGTATCGAGTGCAAGGAAACGCTCATTATACGAGATTACTCGTTGTACCAATGACTCTGCTGTATTAGAGCATTACAAAACCTATTGTAAGATACTTCACAAAGTTGTGCGAGAGGCCAAACGCGTTTACTCTGTGTCTAAAATTCACGATGCTCCTGAGACGAAGAAGGGTAAGGTGGTGTGGGATCTTGTGAAGACTCACAGCAGAGCTGTGCAACAGAAACATGTTGATCTTGTTATTGAGCAGGATGGAAAGCAAATCTCAAAGCCTGACGATGTGGCTGAGATGGTTAATTCATTTTTCATAAATGTAGCACAAAATCTGTTGCAGCAACCTGCAGCTCCTTCTCCCCATCCTATTCCTTCTCTCCCTCCCCATCCTCCCCATTCTACTCCTCCTTCCCCTCCCCATCCTATTCCTCCTTCCCCACCCCATCCTCCCCCTCCCCATCCTACTCCTCCTTCCCCTCCC
>NW_007377658.1:238543-239446 GCF_000475195.1 Diaphorina citri
CCCCCCCCCCCCCCCTTCGTCCAAAAAGGACTGCGTCCCGCTTTGGGCCAAAAAAATTATGGTCACCCTATGTATAACTCATGTAGTGATTTAAAGGATATATAAAAAAAAAATACCTATACAGGGTGTCCCGCGAACGACTGTACAACGCTTGTAACTAATAAAGATCATAAAAAATTGATTGCACCATTGAAAAGAACACAAAATTTAAAAGATAAGATGCCTTGTTTTGGTAAAACCTTCCCTCAAACGTGACCAGAGGCTTTTTTAAAAGAGAAAAAGATTTTTTTGTATCTCTTTAAAAACTACTATTTTTTCAATTCGATTTTTCTTGAAGTTTCTACTGAAACTCATTGAATTTCTCCTGATAGAAAAGTACCCCTTTTTGTCCTCTTTAATCCCATTATCTTGAATTTTCTGAAAAATCATTATTTAAATATTTACGGAGATATTAACGATACAAAGGGAGAATCCGTCAATTTCCTACGTTACTATGAATCCCTGTCCACCTGTTTCTTTCTATCGCCGCACCAAATTTTCCTCCAAAAACAACACGAACAACAAAACAAGTAACAACAACAACAACACCAACAACAACAACGACACCAACAACAACGGTGGACAAACAATTTTCTCCCACCTGATCGCCTAATTTCCTCCTCATCCTCTTCCTCTATTAACAACAACAACAACAACAACATTTATAAGACCAACTATAGTGGTAGTGGCCGAGCCCTAATGTAGTTCTTCTTGTTGTTGTTGGTGTTGTTGTTGTTGTTGTTGTTGTTGTTGTTGGTGTTGTTGTTGTTGGTGTTGTTGTTGTTGTTGGTGTTGTTGTTGTTGGTGTTGTTGTTGTTGTTGGTGTTGTTGTTGGTGTTGTTGTTGTTGGTGTTGTTGTTGTTG
>NW_007377658.1:239974-245200 GCF_000475195.1 Diaphorina citri
TTTCACTTTGAGTCAAAAAACTATCTA
Organism: Diaphorina citri; assembly: GCF_000475195.1. Lineage (NCBI taxonomy): Eukaryota > Metazoa > Arthropoda > Insecta > Hemiptera > Psyllidae > Diaphorina > Diaphorina citri. Next base: position 240,002 of record NW_007377658.1, read on the forward strand.
ATCATGGTGGATTACTATTCCCAATATTTTGAGATCTGTTGTGTCAATTCATATAATGCCCAGACTATAATCACTCAGTGCAAAAGTGTATGGAGTCGACATGGTATTCCATGCCAAATTGTTTCTGATGGTGGTCCTCCGTTCAACTCGCAGGACTTTGCACGATTCTGTCAGTCATGGGACATTGAACATGTCAAAACTTCACCTCACTATAGTAAATCCAATGGTTTAGTAGAACGTACAATTCAGTCAGTAAAAAATATCATGAAAAAATGTAAAGAGTCAAATTCAGATGTTTATCTTGGTTTATTGCAATTTAGAAATGCTCCAAAAGCTGAAGGTATTGAGTCTCCAGCAAAATTGCTAATGTCTAGACAGTTAAGGTCTAATATTCCAACATCTGAATCGACTCTCAAACCTAGTCCTATAAACATAGAAAATGAAAAACAAAAAATGTACAAGAAACAAAGTAAAATGAAATTTTATTATGATAAGAAGGCAAAATTTTTACCTAAAGTCTACATAGGAGAAAATGTATTGTTTAAATTGCTCAGAACCAACAACAATAGCTTGGAATTTGTTGGGATTAGGTAGAATTCCGTGGGCCCCAGTCCAAATACGAATGTATTCAAGGTCAATGTATTCAAGGTCGTTGTCGTTGTCGTTGGTGTTGGTGTTAATGTTGGTGTTGGTGTTGGTGGTGGTGTTGTTGTTGTTGGTGGTGTTGTTGTTGGTGGTGTTGTTGTTGTTGTTGTTGAAACACTGCCCTATGTTACCCCGAGTACTCTTCTTAACAACCACAAAAAATTTCATCGAAATCGGTCGAGCCGTTTGCCGTTTTCTCGTGAAAAGAGGACAACCAAAGGTCTATTTAGCGTAACAGACAGACATACACATATACATAGGTACAGACAGACAGAAATTTTTCTAATGTGATTTTTGGAATCGTGGATGCATAAGGAGTAAGAATAACCTTTTTCCCTATGGTTTTCTACATTCAAAACCCTGCCATTTCATGGCCGTTCAAAAATTGAACGTTAGAACATGGAGCAGTTTTTGTATTTTTGCCATCCTGTGGTTCAATTTGAACCAAAGATACAGGGGGTAACAAATGTCAAATTCAAAAAAATTCAAAATTGCGCGCCGCAACGGCCATAGTGTGAACGGATTTTAACTTTTAGAAATAAAATTGGTCTCAAAAGAGAGATAATATTGTCTTCTATCTACACAAATATGTAATTAGTTTCTTTCTGGCTTTAACACATTTTGTGCCATGGTCAAATGTTTGGAGCAAGGTCGGTTTGTTGGCTTTAAACCATTTTGGCCCAGGGGCAAATGTTTGGAGAAAGGGCGGGGTACCTAAAAAAAAAAAAAAAAAAAAAAAACACAAAATGGCGGATATCTCGGTTATTTTGAGGATTTCGAAAAAATGTCCGAGGAACTTTTTGTAGCCTTCGACCTGTACAGCAGGTACTATTCGCCAATTTCGGCTTGACATAGCTTTGTGATACACCCTGTATTTCTTACTTTTTCTTTTTCTAATTCTGGCCATTTGCTTATTTTGATGTATCATATTTTTTTAAAGCAACATTTTTATCAGTCTTTATAAAATTTTATCAGCTCCATGGCACTTTCAAAATTTTACATTCGTCCTTTCCCATACGAATATTGGGACAAGAAAAACTACAGACTTAGTGACGACAATAGAAATTTTTTGATTAGAGTCTTACATTCAAAGAGCGAAAAAAAATTCTTGCAGTACACACCAGATGGTATTTTATACAACATGTCACAGGAACAAGTATTTCAAAATGCTATACATCATCACTTGGAATTTTGTTTACGAATGAAAAATGTTGATATGGTAATTTTATCAATAGGTCAAAGCTGTTGTGGAAAAACTTACTCCATGTTAGCTCTAGAAGAATCACCAATCTCTCAGGGAATAGTACCACGTTTGTTATCTACATTGATGCAATTGAAAGAATCAACCAAAGATATGAAAATGAATATTCAACTAAGTTATATTGAAAACAGCAAGGATGCTTTCTACGATTTGCTCTCTTCTAAAACCACCTTGAAAGTAGTTACACGTGAAGGAGAAATCACAAAAATAAATACAAGTGATATGAGAGACGGTTTACAATGTTTCTATCAAGGCGAAAAAAGGCGTAAAAAAAATACGAAAGTTGCCCATAAAGGATCGAACTTATCTAACACAATTATTACCTTTCACATTACGGAAACATATTCAAAATCTTCAAGAGTTTGCAAGTACAAAATTCATTGCATGGACACTGTAGGTTTCGACCAAAGAGATAATATTGCATTGATTAATAACTATGCAACTTTTATTTCAGATTTTAAATCAAAACGGACGATAGAAACGACGCAATCGTTTCTCTGTAAGTATTTTGGAAAACAAATTAATGAATTGCATCTAATAACTTTGGCACATATCAGTATGCAAGAAGCTCACTTGAAGAAAACTTTATCCTTATTAAGATTGGCATCTCCAACCAGAGCAATTATAGTACGCTTCGAAACACCCCTCGAATACGTTTTGAAAAACATATCTCGATCAAAAAATATAATTGAAAACCTCCATAGAGAATCCACTATGCATGATTTGATATACGACGAACGTTTTGTTCCTGATTTCAAGAGCCAGACAGATTATGATAACATTCGGAAGCATGCAGCTGAATACTTTAACAACGAAATTTCTGTGATAGACTATACGGACATTGAATCAATACATTTAATAATTCGGTATTTCAAAAGTATATATCTTGATTTGGTGCTCAACAAAGAAAAATACCTCAATGATGAAAAATTGGAAATTTTAGAAAAACTAAAAAATGAACTGATTGATCACAATATTTTGAATGAAGAACAGGCAATAGCCGAGGCCAGAGATCGGATAAAAGGAAAAAAGAAAAGGAAAGGTGGGAAAGGATTGCCTCTAACGGTAGACAATAAAGTAAAAAATTGATTGCACCATTGAAAAGAACACAAAATTTAAAAGATAAGATGCCTTGTTTTGGTAAAACCTTCCCTCAAACGTGACCAGAGGCTTTTTTAAAAGAGAAAAAGATTTTTTTGTATCTCTTTAAAAACTACTATTTTTTCAATTCGATTTTTCTTGAAGTTTCTACTGAAACCCATTGAATTTCTCCTGATAGAAAAGTACCCCTTTTTGTCCTCTTTAATCCCATTATCTTGAATTTTCTGAAAAATCATTATTTAGACAATAAAGGTAAGAAGCAGAAAAATATTCCTCGAGATGAGATCCGGTCTGCAAAAGAACCCATTAGTATACAACCAACAGAGGATACTAAAGACATAAAATCTCAGGAAAACAAAGTTGACAGATACTTTGAAGATTTTTTAAAAAATGAGTTATTTCAAAATAAATATCGGGAAATAGAAGATCTTGAGCCCACTTTGACTGATGTGAAAATGAAATTGTACACTATCGTTGGTGAATATTACAGATCTTTGGTGCATTATGAACCAAAACAACTCGAATGTATTCTTTATACTGGAGGAAAAAACATGGGAGAATGTGTCAAGCTTGGAACGAAACTTGATGAATTAATTCTAGAGAAAAATCAACAAAATCATTTTCTCCAAGAAATTCAACAGCTTAAAACTGACCTTTTGTTAAAGCAAACTTTGATAAATCGACTGTATTCTGAGCTAGAAAACGAATTCATCAAATATTGTAGTTTTGATGGATCTGCAGGATCTGATCTAGGCGATCTTACCAATGAATTTAAAGAAAACTCTTTGTACGGACCTCAGACTGAGATTTAGATTAAAAAAGATTTATCTGTTTAAAGATTTGTTAGTTAAACATAATTTATTATTTTATTGAAGTTATTATCTTTTAGTTATTGGGAGTTGTTAGGAAAAAATTGAATTAGGTATTATCTTTTAGGAAGGTATAACTAACTGTGTGTTAGTGTGATAACTGTACCACTCTCTTTTTGTAATGAACCAAATGAAATTTTAATCTAATCTTTGAAAAATTAAATACCCAACAAACACTAAGGGTCGTATGTACGGTCGTTCCTTAATTATAAATATAGGGTGCCCCCGAAAAACACATTATTTACAACAAGGTTCTGTGGGTCACTTTCCTAACTTGGGCTTCGTTTCCGAGAAAAGTCCAATAAACCACTTTTTAAAAAATCACTGACTTTGTGTTAGTTTTTAGGTCATAACTTTTTAATTTTAATTACTAAACTTTTTTTATTAAAACTAAGGGCAAGAGCACAAAATTTTGATCCGAACACACCTGAATCACGATTTCCAAAGTTCAGTTTTGATGTGTTTTTTTTTTCCCAACACCCCCGAAACCCCTTTTTCAAAATTTTTTTTTTTTTTTTTTTTTTTTTTTTTTTTTTTTTTTTTTTTTTTTTTTTCCAAGCTCGAAAAAATTACATCGTCATGTCCGATTTTTACGTTACGAAACACGCGATTTTTGTCCGAGAACAGAAAAAATATTATCACCACAAGATTTCAAAGTAAAAAATAGCATGATTTGATATATCACACTCGTACGTTTAAATAAATTATATAGCATTCGCGGATTTCGCGAACACCGCGGGAATCGCAATCAGCGAAATATTGGACTAAATCGAAATAGTATTGAACCATAAGATTCGGAAGCAAAATACACTCAAATTTAATAGGTCGCACTTGTACTTTTTAAGCACTTTTGTGATTCGCGTTTTCCGCGAACCGCAAAAATTCGAGTGAGTAGTGGATTATACTTTAAATTTAACCTAGAAAACGAATATGCAATAAAAAAATAGGGGTTCTCATTTAAAAATACAAAGTTGGTAACCAATTCGTGCACTTCGCGAAATTTTTCGCGTATCGCGATATAGCCAAACTATCCGCATCAAAAATCAAAAAGTTAGGTTTTTTTTGTTTGTTTGTTTGTTTGTTTTTCAAAATTTCAAACCGGAGCTTGTTTAAGCACAAATTCTGGGACACCCTGTACATGTATAGCGGTAAAATGACGTAGTTCCCTAAATGCTGTAGAAAGTTGTGTGATGTTCATACCGGAAGAACACCAGTTCCGTCCGAAAAGCCCAAATCATCCGATTTCCGCCCCAACCCCCCCCCAAAAAAAAAAAAAAAAAACAAACTGGGTCCGCCCCCCCGGGAATTTTTTAGCACCTGGTT
>NW_007377658.1:245323-249301 GCF_000475195.1 Diaphorina citri
AAATATTTTTTTTTCCCCCCCCCCCCCCCCCCTCCTAGAAAAATAAAAAATGTTCTTAACAAATAGTTTTTTTTTTCTCTTTTTTTTAGGCTTTAAAGTTCTAAAGATATGGTTTTAAAAAGACATTTAGCATTCCACTGTTTCATATTGAGAATCTTTCCCCTGGTGTTACTTTGATCCAAATCAGGAACATTACCCCTACAACCGTACAAAAAAGAACTGGAAATATCTTCTTGACTTCTTTGGGTATTTCCTATTTTTCTCCACAGAAGATGTAAAATTTTTGAAGAATCCAGGATTCAACGACGAGATGTGGGAAAAAAATGAAAACACGAAGTGATTTGTGAACTGAAGCGAAACAAGAGATTAGATATCTCTCCCTGGTACCCCTGGGGTAAGAGGATAAGTAAATCTTCAACTGTGGTACAAGGGGGAAAGGCTGTTGGTAAACAAATTTTTAAATTTCCATCTTTTTTGTTTACTCAATGAAAATGAAAATGGAAATAAAAAAAAAAAATCATGTAGAGTCAATTTTGTTGAACAAAATCACTTAAACATGTCTTAAAATCATGATATAAATAAATATTTTTTTAATTTAAAAGAGTAGGAATAATATTATCTTTTTGATTTAAAGTTGATTCAAATTCAATTACATTTATGTATGTAGGTAATTACTTTTTTTAACTACAAAATGAGTTTGGGTGTCTGGTATCACCACGGTACCAACATTTTTATTTTCTATGCATTTAATTTATTCAAAGCATCATTATTTAATCTGAATTAAATTATTGATGAACGTTGTTATGAAATTTTACAGCTATTATTTATTTATTGAGAGAGAGAGAGAGAGAGAGAGAGAGAGAGAGAGAGAGAGGGGGGGAGAGGGAGAGAGCTTTTAATGAAATATACATATTATATATATGCGAGGTTTATATTGTAAAGAGGTTGAGGAGCTTTCAGATACAACATAATCCATCAATTTATTATTATTATGAACAAGGTACATGTATTTATTTGTAGCTTCTGAGTACATGCAAGGAGTCAATTCAAACTATCTTACATGAACTATAGTTAAAATTAGTTGTTTAAAAATTTGCGAACGATGTGACATGTTTGAAGGATGACACTCTTTTGGATGTTGAGTCTTGCTGTTTTGTTCACTTCAAGTCTCTCAAGATTTTCTTTAAAACATTTTGATGTTACGCCTTCACTTGAAATGACAATCGGAATGATAGTGATGTTGGTCGGTTTCCATGTTCTTTTCATGTCTTCTTTCAGCTCTTCATACTTCCTGACTTTTTCAACTTCCGTTTTCTGGATGTTATGTGTTAGTGGTAGGTACTGCAACATCAATCATTATACCTATATTCTCTTTTTTATTGATGAAGACTATAATATAGTCTTCATCAATAATATAGTCTTGATATTATCAGGTTTGTTATGGTCTACAGTTTTGTCCGTCAATATTGTTCTATTGATCTATTCTATCCCAATACAGCAAATGATCTCTGGATTCCAGTACGGGCTCTGGGGTGTACTTGTAAAAGGGAAGAGGTACTTCTTCAGGTTGAATTTCTCTTTCTGGGCAAACTTCTCAAGGTTTATGAGACCTCTACCTCCCATGGCACGAGGTAGGTATAGACCAGGCTTGTCCAACCCGCGGCCCGCGGGCCGCATGCGGCCCGCGAAGGCCCGCCTAAAAAAAATGAACGAAAATGAGAAATAACAGAGTAAATATACTAAATAAAATAATTAATGCATGAAAATTTTGTGAAGAACAAACAAAGAGCCAAACTTACGGACGAGTCCCTATCACACCTTCTACGTTTGTGTACCGAAGACGTGAATCTCGATATTCACGCACTTGTGTCAGCTGCAGAGTGTCCACAGAAATCGCACTAATGTCATCATGTGGTAAGTTTTCATAATAAAATAAAATTATATTACACCAGCCCCCCCCCCCCCCCCCGTGAGTTGAGTTTTTTGCGCGGCCCGCCAACTCTCTACCACTTGGTCTCTTGCGGCCCTCGGGTGCCCTACAGGTTGAACACACCCTGTTCTATTCTATCCCAAATACAGCAAAATGATCTCTGGATTCCAGTACGGGCCTCTGGGGTGTACTTGTAAAAAGGAAGAGATATTATTATATTGCGTAATCACTTTATTAAGGTACATAATATTAACATATGGGAAATAACTTTCACATATGAATATCTCTAATTTCTCTCATTCATTCAAGACTTTTCTAAACGATGGACCGTGGTAGATAAAATGACTGAGACATCTGTGCTTTCTTGATGATAGTTGATAGCTGAAGGATTTTTGATGTTCAACTTTCTATTTTGATTTTGGTGTACTTTGCACGAGTCCATTGGTAGTGATGATGATGGAAGAACAGTGACTTCATCAAGCTGGTGTCATATCTTTCATCTGCCTTTTCAAATCATCCATACTTCATCAGTTTTTCCCTGTGTATGCTATGTGTATATTATCGGCCAAGGGGATGTTTGACATCAATATAACTTTGCGGTCTTTCTTTTCCTTTTTGTTGATAATAAAATATATTTATTATTATATTATATTATTATTATTATTATTTATTATTATTTATTATTATATATTATTATTATTATTATTATTATTATTATTATTATAATTATTATTATTTATTATCATTATTATCATATTATTATTATTATTATTATTATTATTATATTATTATTATTATTTATTCCCAATATAATGTTTAAGTCACCCATCATCCTATTTATTAACGACTGAAGCTGGTTATCTAAAACTTTTCTCGCTTTGAGTTTATAGGTAATTAAGAAAAGAAAACATAGCAATTTAAGATTACAAGCCAAACACCTCGTCAAATCGTCTTCCAAGCTGGGAAGGTCCCCTCCACACTTGCCCATTCCCGCGCTTGGATGGCCAAACCAATCCTTTGGTAGAGGAAAGGGATTTCGGCCTTCACGCTCAGTGTCTCTTTCACAGAGACGGTTCAGCCCATCTATCAATGAAAATTTTCATCTGCGTTCGCAGAGGGCCCCATTGTCGTCCAGCCGCGGAACTTCTGAAGATGTACCTCGTCCTGATAAGGTATGCTAGCAGTTATTATTCTTTTTTCTTTGGCAGGCGGCTTCGGCTGCGGGATTCGTGCTTGGGTGGAAGATCTGGAACCGTACGAATCTGCGAATGGGATGAAATGAGAGTCCACTATCAAGTTAAGTTCATAGTGTTTATTACATACTGGAAAATCAGGCAGAATGAATAATAATGTTATATTATTTTCTATTCCATGACTGATAAGCATAAGGAAAGCCACAGAGGGAGGTCAGCCAGACACAGGGGTATCTTCCTGAAATGGTTGTGGACTCCGATGGATATATAGCTGTCATTTAAGAAATGGTCCTTGTGCTTTCACAACATGTTAAAACCAGGTCTTTTGGTATTGTCGGTTTTTTTGACCAAAAACGCCCTTAAAAAAAAAGTGTAAAAGAGTGTGTTTTACTCGAGGACTAGACTTTTAAAAGCGTGCTGGTATTTGTTTTCTGGTAGGTCAAGTGATTTGGTGGCTAAGACGCGCGATGTTGGGATTGTTCACGTTCCTTGGGTTAAGAACATATGTGGGTAGGAAGTTGTTTAGCCTTGTGAACGAGGCTGCGAGTAGTAAGTGTGGTAGCAGCGGGAGCAGCTAGATTGGTAGTGGTGTGGAAAGTGGGACAGGTCACGCAGCGTGTCACTTGGACTGCGTAGGTACCGAGTCGACTTTTTCGCGGCCGGCGAAGGAGGGGCGGTGAGCTCGTCGGACTTGCGTCAGTAGACAGCACGAGAATCGAGCGAACCTGTTAGTTGGGTGGGACTTGGTTTGTCGTAGAGTGCCTCACCTGCCCTTCGCAGGGCTACCGTAACTGTGAGTATCGTACCAGATCCCAGTCTTTGTGTGGCATTAGACCCTGCACTGACGCGCTGTGG
>NW_007377658.1:252302-271308 GCF_000475195.1 Diaphorina citri
AATCGCCAAATCCGCGACCATAATCGCGAAATCCGCGAACATAATCGCGAAATCCGCGAATCCAAGGGACCAGCTCATTTTTTCGTTTAAGGCTGTTTAATACAACATTTTCTCGTTTATAAAGGTTTAGCCAAGTGGAAGAGCAAACTGATGAAAGCATGACAAATTTAAACAAGACAAGTTAAGAACAAATTCTGATTTATAGAGGTAGGTACCTAATTTTAAAGTTAAAAAACGCGTCCCGAATTTTTTCTGGGACAAAAACGGAAATTCGGGACAAAACGCCCCAAAATGAAAAACTGAACGGGACGCCGGGACACCCCCTGAAATTCGGGACTGTCCCGGCCAATTCGGGACGTTTGGCAAGCCTAATTATAATTATATTTAATTTCTCTAGGTAATACCAACCTATGTCCCTAAAGACAATTATTAATTACAATTACAATGTAGTTAACTGTTGTACATTCGTGTAGGTAACAACTTATGCACGATTACATATAATATTATACACAGGGGAAAATGTATTCTGACGAGACAATTTCACATCTAGTTTTTAATTTATTTTATTTTTTATTTTGTCTTTTTTTTTTCAAAACAATTTATGATGAAGTAATACTATTCCCTCCTACACTATTAAACATGACGGGTTCAAAGTTTACACAAATGGAATAATGCGAAAAACTCTCTCTCTCTCTCTCTCTCTCTCTCTCTCTCTCTCTCTCTCTCTCTCTCTCTCTCTCTCTCTCTCTCTCTCTTAGTTATACAAAACTAGGCTATATAGCATATTTTCATTGCATGTAGAATGTTATAGGTCAGGGTTAGTTCAACAAACTAAGTTTTATGTCTACACAACATGAAATTACTAGAAATCTGACCGATATAGGTAGGTATAGCGGTATAGAATTTAAAATATACATATATTTACTTTTATACCTAGGTACTCCCCGTTTCTGCTTAGGTAGGTAGACGATTTCTAGAGCTTATTCCTAACTATGATGAAAGGGTGTTTATTAAAACTCCAAAATGTCGATTCGGGACGCGAATCCGCGAACATAATTGCCAAATCCGCGAACATAATCGCAAAATCCGCGAACATAATCGCGACATCCGCGAACATAATCGCAAAATCCGCGAACGAGAGAGAGAAAAAGAGAGAGAGAGAGAGAGAGAGAGAGAGAGAGAGAGAGAGAGAGAGAGGACAGAGAGAGGGGCAAAATAATAAACTTTTTTAATTTAACTTTTTGAAATTTCCTTTTTCCTCCGGAGCAATTTTTTCTGCCCAGAAGAGAAAAGAGAGAGAGAGAGAGAGAGAGAGAGAGGGAGGGAGAGAGGGAGAGAGAGAGGACAAGGTCTATAAAACAAAAACATGTTTCAGGATATACGGGTATCCTGTTGGGGAAGTCTTGGTGGATATTAGGGGCTCTGCAAGGAAATTAAGGCTGTAAATTTAACTTGGATGTTAAGGAGAGGAAAAAAAAAAACATTACTTTTACCTACGCTAGTCAGTACTCAGGCTTTTTATTTAAGGATGAATGTGCACATAAATAGGGATAACTAGGAGTAGGTAGGTAATAGGTGTCTGTATCAATGGGTAAATGTATAAATTAATAGAAAAATGGTAAGAAAACAAAGCCAATATGAAAACGGTCATGAATTTCGAGTAAGAAAAAGATCTCGAACAAACAAACAAAAATCATAATTCATAATAATATCTACCTAATGGGAAAAAAATAAAATAAAATTAATATAACTTTATTGAACACCCTATACTGTCTATAAAGTCCTTTCTGGTACACCCTGTGAAGCGAGGTTATGTTTTACGCTCTTCTTAGTTTTTATTGCATTTCCCTTTAATATTTTCTTTATTAGAACTTCTTCTCCACATTAATTCGCTCTTAATTGTTCTCGTTCGTCTCTGGTGCTCTGCAATTTCTCCTAATTGGCTTTTCTCTTCAACCATGCTCATTTCTCCATTATCTTTCTCTCCCTTTCTCTCTCTCCCTTCTCCCTCTCTCTATCTTTTCTCTCTCATTTCCTCTCTCTCTCTCTCTCTCTCTCTTTCTCTCTCTCTCTCTCCTCTTTCCCTCTTTCTTTCTATCATAAAGTCAGAGTAATAAAACTGATGCTCTTTGATGCCCTTCCATTCTCCTTTTTTCTCTATCTCCCTCTCTCTCCCTTCCTCTCTCCCTCTCTCTCTATCTCCCTCTCTTTTTCCCTTCTCTATCTCATTCTTTCCTTTTCTTTCTCTTCCTCCCTCTCTTTTTCTTCCTTTCTCTCTCCTTTTCTCACTCTTCAGTGTTCATCGAGTAGTAGAAAATATGTAATACCACAAAAAGCACAGACGACATTCACCCAGAGCTGGCGTTTTGAGGGGAATGGCCAAAGTGTAATTTGATAGTTTAGAATTTAGAAGCCAATAATTCCTTAGGATGAAAGCGAGGATCAGCCATCAGCTATATTTCACATTCAACAACTCGAAATCCTCACATTAAGCCCTCTAATGCTCTCTAAACACATAGTGGGTCTAAATACAAAGCCAGAAATCCATACACAAAGTTACCCTCTCAACAACCGCCCTAAAACCCTCAAATCCGTCGATCTTCTAATAAAGACGTTCAACACCACTTCAACCCTTCCGATGCTCTTCCTAATCCCCTCTACCCTGAAATTCCCCCTCTACTAACCCCCTACCCTGCCATCCAATCCAATCTTCTCCTACCATGCCATCCACCCACACTTCTCCAATCCCTCACTTTCTTTATAAGGTCTTCACTATCATAAGTTAACTTTAATGATGATTTTATTCCATGGAGTCCCCGCGCCTGCACCGAAAAGCCATTAAGCTGTAAGCCGTTTTATGACTTGGCTGAACTCAAGTGTTACTTATCCCTTCATAATATTAACCTCCAAGATCCTCACCCTCCACGCCTCCATCCCTGAAAACTAAATCCGCCCTTGTTATCTACAGTCAGGCCCGGCGAGGTAGGTGCCTCGCCGGGCCTGACAATATGGACTATTGAACACCTAAACATAATAGTATGGTCTTCGTTATCAAGGGGTTAATGGCCACACCCTTTGAGTTTTCAACTTTGCCATCATTAAGATTGTTTCCTTCTCTCTTTCTCTCTCTCTCTCTCTCTCTCTCTCAAAGGTTTCTCCACGGGGGAGATTTGAATTGGAAATTTTATTTGCGTGAGTTTATCACACCACCCCTCTCTCTCTCTCTCTCTCTCAAACTCTCTCTGTTTTTCCTTTCTACCTATCTCTTTTCGTCACTTCTCCCTCTCTTTTTTTTTCTTTCCCCAGTATTCGTTTCCTCCCTTCAACACCTCTCCCGCGAACACACACTTCCTCTCTCTTTCTCTTCCTCTCTCTCTCTCTGTCTTTCTTCTCTTCCCATCTCCCTTCAACCTCTCTCTCTCCCCCCTCTGCCTTTCCCTCTCCCTATCTCTTTTCACGTCTATCTCTGTCCTTGAACTCACTTCTCCTCCCTCCTACAAATGTCTTCTCACTCTCTTCCTCCTCCTACTCCTACTCCTCCTCCTCCTCTATGTATTATTATCTCCGAATAAATTTATTCGAATGACAGACGAAAACAATCGAACGATTACGTCATGGCAACAATTTCATGACAGTAATGTGTCATGACAATAAATTTCATGACAATAATGCGTCATGACAATGTGTCATGTTATTCTGAATACATGAAGCTCGAAATCTATGGCGCTTGTCATTGCCAGAAGGCGTTGGATTGATTAGTTATTTATGGAGGGGCGTCTATAATCTACATCACAGTCAACCGAATTCGATCGACTTTCACTAGGACCCATTAGACTCATTAGAGGATGCAAGATCAAAGGATTTTGGTGGAAAAGTGAAAAATAATTGGAGTTTTTTTTATATCTATTATTTGAATAACTAACAATAGGTACCTATATGCATTTAGGCATCCAAGATACAACTGGAAAAGTTAGTTTTAATAGTTAAGAATAACTTCATAACTATTTATTTGAATAAATAAATAACTTCACGAATACAACTTCTGTATTTCAAACAAATAACCCAATAACTTCACCAATAATATAGGACAACTTCACACGATAACTTGCTAACTTCACAAGTAGAAACTTGTATACTCGAAACAAAAAACTCAAACGACGTGAGTAGAACGAAATTCCCCGGAGGGGACCAAGAAGAGAAAAAATAAATAAATAAGTTTGAAATTATTTAAATATAAAATTAAAGTTAAAAGGAATAAAAAGGAGAAGAAGAAAAACAAGAACTAAATATACAAATTTAGTATTTGAAAAAGAAGGGAACAAAAAAATAAAGAGAGAGAAAAAATACGAATACAAAAAGTTTAAACACAACATGAGAAAAAGGAAGGCAAAAAATGAAAGATAGGGGGATGAGAGACTGGAAAGGGAAAAAGGGAAAAGGAGGAACAGAAAATCCTTAGAGAGAATAATAAATGGAAAAGGAGAGGAAAAAGTTGAAAAGTTCATTTGAGAGAAAAATTTGATGTTGGAATTACGAATGAGAGAAAAGAGAGAGGGACGAGAAAGGAAATGGAGGTGTGAGAAGAGAGGATAGAGGGAAATCAGAGAAAAAATAATAGTGTCAATATTTGTTTTGAAGTGATTAGGTTGAAGTAGATGACACGAATGTGGAGACAGAAGGGAATATGGAAGAAGAAAGGTAAGGGGGAAAAAAGTTAGGAGAAAGGTATATGAAGATGGAGAGAAAGAGAGGAATGATCATGGGAAGTGAGAAAACACAAGCTGTTGAATAACGCATAGAGCATAGAGGAAATAGGATAGAAATAAGGGAGAGCACACAGAATGGAGGAGGAAGAAGAAGACGAGGAGGAGGAGAAGAAGAGAAAAAGGAGAGCTCTTCACAGAATAGACTGGAGTGGGAGAAGGAAAATGGAGAAAGAGAGGAAGAACTCATTAGAGGAAATAAAAATTTTAATTGGAAAAATAAAAAAAAGGAAAAAACAGAATATCATGATGATTCATCAGTTTTATGAATCAATAATACGAGTATGCTGTGAATATCATATTTGTGGCTTCACAACTTCCATCAGAGAAAAATCTATCCCAACTAATCTTTCAGAGACTGAGGATGAAAACCAAATCATGAAAAATGGAAACTGGAAAATAATGACAGATCGAAAAAAAACACATTTATTGGTGGGTAAGTCTACACACGTGTAGTATGACTAGAAAGCTTCTCCACACATTGTAGAATGGGATTTCTACTTCTTCAAATTCTATTTTTATCCATATTTTACTTGTCAAAAGAATTTCGAAAAGAGAACTTGAAGCTTTCCACGGAACGTGACAAAGTGTCTTTTCCTGAACTGAATTATTGTCGAGATGCTTGGTGGAAATTGTTTCAGGATATAAGTCATTGAGTCAAAGTCAGTTCTTAGAAAGCCGCAGCTGAGTATATAGGTGTGAAATTGTGCACTTAGGATTCAAACCGCAGCTCACAAGCACTCGTACGTAGGTGTAAAATATACACATATTTCCTACTTCCACAGCGAAAACAGGATTTTTCACATGTGAAATCTAGGTATTAAAAACTTTTTTCTCTACCCTTCGAGGGAGCCACCACTGCCAGTCAGCCGCCAATGATTGACTGTTTTTTAATGGTTAACATTTCTGCCACTGGTTAACTACATATTTTGTCACTGGTTACCTATTTTTTACTGCTTCACCATCCAGCCTCCACTGGTTAACTATTTTGTCCAGGAAAACAAGAGACAACTCGGAAGGGATTGTCCCTAGGGTGCGATATTTTTTACCGTCTCAAAATGCTCACCATCGTTTTTTACTCGCTTTTAATTTTCCAAAGGATCCTCGGTCTTTTTGCAGCTGATGGTCATTTGGGGAAATTCTTGTGAAGGGTTTTATCTCGATAATATATTCCCCTGTGAAGTGTTTCCATTGTTCACCTGTAGAATGAGACAAGGTAGTTATTTATGCATGTCACACGAGCTTGTTTTATGGGACTGGATGCTTAAAAAGCGTCAGAATTGCCTGGAAGTTAGCTCTTTAGGTTGGTGAATCAAATTAATCTTTATCATTAGGCTTTGAAATTAATCACCCTGGCAAACCGAAACGTCATGGGTTTGGTAGATCACACATTGTTGGTGCATTAGGCCCGGTCATTGGCGCGTTTTTTTTTTTTTTTTTTTTTTTTTTTTTTTCAATATTGTTTTTAAAGAAGTAGGTACTCTGGCCTCTTGGCTAATCATAATAATGCATTTCCTTCCTGAAATTCAAGCTCGGACCATGTATATGTGATTATATACGATTACTGATTAGGTATGTGATTATGTGTGACACAAAGGCGGAACTCCGTGCTTTGTATGCAAACACTCAGTCCGTTGCTCTTTCCAGCAACAAAAAACGATTTTAAACTTCGTCTGAATAAAGTCAAAGGGAAAGTTGTTGGGGAAAATGTAAAGAAATAGGACGCCCATTTTAAAAATTCAATACGGAGAGCAGTGTAGTGTTCTTCACATAACTTTTTTTTGCTTTTATTATTTAGAAGTGGTGAATATTTGAAAGACTTGAAAAGGGTCGATGTTTGCAAGCTCTCAGTATGTGCTTAGCCACTCAGGGATTGTTCTTGTGCTTTACACGTGCATATAGTTCCTTGTAAAACTTGTAGCAATAACAGGACCTGGTTTTTAAATCTACGTACCAGACGGAAAGAGTAAGAATAAGTGATACAAACACGAGAAAATGTAGGTATAAAAAGAGTTTGTTAAACCCTAGAATTCTAGAGTTTCACAGTTTCTTTACTATAAATGCATCAGTCGATGATTTCATATGAAAACTGGTGGTTAAATGTTTCAATCTAGTTCCCCCCCCCCCCTAATTAAATCCTTTAATTAAACTTATTTTGTTTCATTAAGTGAGGTAAATAATCGGATTGTGAAACTAGGCATTGCTAGACTAATACTGTCCACTTTATTATGTTAGACCCCTCTTTTGTTGCAAGTTTTCTACTCTCATACCCATAAAACACGAGGAAGTCTTCCTACTCTTTATTTCATTTAGCCATAAATGTTCGTGTTTTTAACTACGCCTATTATACTCCAGTTCTGTTTGCACGCTCGTGTAGGTTTGTAAGTCCGCCAGTGTTTTGCTTGCTACAGAACAAATGTTTCCATCTTTTGACTACATGCCAATTCTCAATGCATCCCTCTTTCTCCCGTTTGCTGCTTCTCCCCATTATTCCTTCCTTCTCTCCACTCAGACTCTTTCATTTCCTTTCTCCTCTCGCAGCCTCTCTTCTTTCATCGCAGCTTTTGTGTGACCTTTTTTTTCCTCGTTGTAATTCTTGTCCTAGATAGATAAAATAAATTTTGCTTCAAATGTTTTATTGTGAAAAAAACAGTCTCCCCCTTCTTTTTTTTCTTTCTTTTGTGAACGGGAGAAATTATTGGTTGTCCTCTCCACCCGTGTTCCTTTCACTTGTACTTTGGCTTTTTAAAATGTTCCTCTGTATGGGAATCAAAAGAATGTTTGTAAACGAAAACTTTTATCCCCTTTTCAATGGCGCGGGCAGCAGGTAGAGAATTTGTGAGGGTTGTTACAAATTTACGACTTATTAGTTCTACAGAAGTAGGTAGAAAGCTAGAAAGTATAGGTATGGAATGTGTTTTTGCTTGTATAGGTTCTCTACATTCTACATCTCCATGGCTTATACTTAGAGGGAAGTAGGGGAGTTTTCCAAATGTCGAATTGGAAAGTTATGAACACTAAATCTTTATGAACACTAAACGCTGTTCTATGAAGCTTTTTTTAGAGAGAGAGAGAGAGAGAGAGGGAGGGAGGGAGAAAGATTTTTTATTGTACCTATATTTAGTTGTTTCTCAAAATGAAATTCTAAACTTTAGAGCAAATAGTAAAGGAATTAGACAAATTTACGGTTGTTTAAACAAGGTAGGTAGTGTAGGTACATATTATGTACCTGAAATTTTCACCATGTGTAATTCTTATTTATTTTTTCTGTTTCAGGTAAGTAATACTTCCATTCTCTTACCCTTCGAAAGTGGCATCCAAGGTCCTAGCCATTTCTAAGGAGCGGTAAGCCTTTATTGTCAAGGTTTCAAAAAATCTAATCGTTTGTTAGGAGAGCTGTCTACGAATAGTACCTCCAGATCACCTAACTTTTTAAAGCATTTGTAGAATATTTGAGCAGACCCACAATAAGGCCCTACCTACTTTCTTACAAAGCAAAGGGACAAGTCTCTAAAATGGTTTTCTTTCCGTCTTTTGATGTCTCATAAAATAAAAAAAATCCTTTGAAAAGCCAACCGTCTCTCCACAATAAGTGTTTTGAATTCCGAAGACCTTGAACAACTACCCACCATGAATGCTCTAACAAGGTTTAGAAGTCTGTCTGCCTGTCTCCAAGGTCAACAAGAGAAGAAGCAGAAGAAGAAGAAGAAGAAGAAGAAGAAGAAGAAGAAGAAGAAGAAGAAGAAAAGAACATATAACTTTTAAAACGACACAGTACCGCTGCCATTACCATCAGTGCTCTAACAAGAGGTTTATTTTCCTTTCGGTAACTGGAACGACTTCCTTTAAAAACTGAATCTTTGATTTTCGATGGTCCGGAATGCGCCATCTTGGATTTCCAACAGTTTACAGGCGCTACCACGCCACCTAGTGGTTAAACTAATTCCCGTATTTTCCTTTAAAAGAGGGGAATTGCGCTTCAGAAGAGGGGAAATCGTCTGAGTTTTTGAAACGAAAATACGACCAAAGTTTTAAAGTCTCTCTCCAAGGTCAAAAGAATGGCAATGGGGAAACTAAAGCATATAGAATTTCAAAACGACACAGTTCCGCCGACATTAAGAGAGACAACGAGACAAAACGAAGTCGCAGAGAAATAAAAAGCACGAGACAAATGATAATAAAGTTACAAAAGTAGAGGAAACGTGACCTGCATCCAAACGCAGACCTCATTCGTGTAATGCAGTCCCTCTTTCGATCCTTTGCCAATTCATCCAAAATGGGTTAAATCTGAAATCCTTTCTTAAACGGAGGGATTTGGAGAGATTTCCTAAAAGCTGACTACAGTGACTAGTCTTTATTAGACCTATTTGTTTAGTTTATCTTTCTAGGACATTTCTTCACCATTAATTCCAATTAATTAAATTATAATTTATTATGTATTCGCGCCACTGCTTTTTGGCACAGGCACGGTTTGGAAGTAGATCTTCAACTGTCTCTAAATTTAAATTGATTCTTGATTGAAGACTCAGAACCTTTGTGAGGGTCCATTCTAATGATTGAATTGTATGGAGAACGACCAAATAACACAAGAAAAGTGAAAATGTACTCAATTACTCATTGTCCATAGAATCCAATAAATAGATCCTGTTCTTGAGCTCAAAAGCTCAATTTTGATTTCAGCAGAACTTTGGTTTTTGAAGTACCTAGTTCTATGTTCTGTGACCTGAAGAGTTTCGTATCTCTCTTCCTTTCATTCTTCTATAGCGAAGATCTTCAATTACTTACCGTTCTCGCTCTGCTTCCCTCTTGACTTAAATTAACTTGGAATTTTAATTGCAAAAGTATAAGGAGCAGCAAATTAAAAATTAATGCTGAGGGCGTAAAGTTAGCACTTGGAATGGAACTGAGACGTGCTTTTGAAAAAGATACAGGGAATTGAGAGAAGAGAGAAAAAAAAAATGGAAGGAAATGTAGGGCACAAAAGATAGGATCTACTTTAGCCTCTTGTGACCTGAATTTCTGGATGCAGATGAGAATTCTGCAGACTTGAACAAATTGATCGGCAAATGGAGTGTGTCAGAAGGCAAATGTAGTGTGTCTGCTGATAAAGTCTTTCGACTCTTTCGCACATTAATCTTCCAGGAGTTAAATTCAGGCTGTTGAAAATAGTGATGGTTTAAAGACGGGAGATGAATGATATTATGCATATAGGACTAAGAAAAATCGGCACCCGAACTAAAACTTTCGGGACGAGAGTATGGTTAGACCATGCAAGAATGAGATATGTGACGACCAACTGTCCGGTAACCCAACCAGGATCAGGAGTTAAAGAGTTCGAAAGGATCAGAATCGTCTAAAATTTCCTAGATGCCTTTTTCAACATCACATTTAAAAGGCCCTGGTTTTGGTATTGACTTTAATGAGGATATTTCGTTACAAGAAAAGTGTGGCCATTGGCTATTGGAGTTTATTTTTTTCCACGTTTTTTTTTTCTAACTTTTTTTTCTGTATCACGTGACCACATTATTTTCACAGGAAAACCTGTGGGGATTCGTGACTAAAGCTCTGAAATGTGTAACCCATTTCTACATCTATTGCCTCCAACGTTTCACCCAATATCCTGATAAAATGTATAGGAATAGGGGGTTCGCCATCCTGATAAAATAAATGTAGGGAGTACTTTGTACTTCGCAGCAATTACTATCTTCCGAAGATATTCTATGTATGGTGGATTTGTGGTTTCACCTGCAGCGTCCTCTGTTAAATTGGATTCCAGTTCATCAATTATTGCTCTTATTGCTTTGCTAAATTTATATGAATGTGAGTTCCATTTTGCTTTTATGGTCTTGCTTATTGTTATCCTATTGAAATCCCTTTTCGTACTCTCTACCAAACGTTTTTTCACCGCTTGGATTTTTTATGAGAACATGTTTTTTTTTATCTTTTTGTCAAAAAAGAGTAGAATGAGGCGAAAAAGTAAACCTAAAAAAGTACATATTCCTGAGTGTGGGAAGCTCATTTTCATTTTAATCTACCCCGCCATAGTCGCTTATCTCTAGTAAAACATACCCTAATACCTTGGAAGCTTTAAGTCTCTCTTTCTATTTTCCAGTCCGAAAAAAGGTCATGGATACTCTAAATCCAGCAGAAGTTAGAAAAGGAACTGGGAAATTTATTTCCTTTTCAAATTGATTCCGGAGAAAGTCCCCCCGACTTAAGAGATTTCCGCTTGATAAGCATGAAATAGAAACAAAAAGATACTGAAGCGGACTGAACGAAAAATGTAAAACGGGAAAACACAACAAACTAGTCTAAACCCACTTAACCCTTGTTTAATGCCGAGACCGAGAAGATTGTCTCTGTGGTTTATTGTGCGTGAGCTAAGTGGAAAAGCTTCAGCCATAACAAGCACACAGCCAACGCTAAACGGAAAATATTTAATAACATCCATAATAAAAAAGAGAAGAGACGAAAGGAAGAAAGAGATGAGAAGGAGAAGCGTTTTCTATTTTTACTTTCTTTATTATTAAAGCTCCTGCTCCTAAACACTTTGCTTTTTAGAACGAAGATTTATACCTAATGAAAAATGGAAGGCAAGCTCAGAAAGAAAGTGACATCTTACAAAAGAATCTTGAGAAAGAAGAGGTGATGAAGAAGAGGCACAGAAAAAAAGGTGACTAGAGGAAGCAAAGGGGAAAGGAGAGATAAGGAGTTCAAGAAGTATTAAAGTTCACAGATTGTTTATGAACAAATTTCCTGATAAGAGGGGACAGATTGGGAGCCACATAGCATTTAGTTTAGAGGTTTGGAGATAGTTCTTATCTAATGAACGCTATAAAATACGAGACTTACCTAAGTTCTTGTCTGTTGACCTCATCCTCCTTACCCAAGGGCCGGTTGTAATGTTGTGGTGTTACTGATATGACGTCACATGTTGTAATCCTTTGGTTTTGAGCTATTTCTGCAACCCAGAGTCAGGAGTAAAACCATTCAGAGCTCCTGGTTCCTCAAGTCTTGAATGGCCCTATACAAACAATGTCTACAAGTGGGGTTAGCTTTTGTGCCTTTTAGAAGGATCTAATCGGAATTTTATCTCGTGTCAATAATTCAAAAAAGTCGGTAGGGAGGGAAAAAAGTTTTAAAAAGTGAGTTGTTAAAAAAAAAAAAAAAAAAAAAAAACTCACTCTTTACACCATTCCGCACTGTGAGGACAGGAGAGAGAGGATTTTCGAATTCAAACCCGGAATGAACGTACTTTCATACCCTTTCCCACGGGGATTTGTTTGAAATAATTTCACGACGCGATCTTCGGGCTATCTTTCCTCTGTGTGTTTGTACGCGCGGTGCTTTCCGCTTTCCAACTTTGACCTCTTTTTCCTCCCCATTCCGAATATTTTATGTCACAAAATATGAATATCTTGCTTACGGGGTTTCCTGAAGGTCGATACAGGTTGACATGGTGGATAGGTATGTATATCTGGAAACGAATTTATTCGAGGAATACCTAGGTAGGTATATCTGTTTTTGAGATTTTTTTGCTCTGTTAGTGGAGTTCTTTGCCCTCCGGTTTCCAAATTACATTCGTTTGGTTGTCATATTCGGTTTGACAATTCGAGATCAATAGAAAATAGAATTTTAATGACTTCGCTTCTGTAAATGCTGGGATGTATGTATATGTTACGGTAAATGTAGAAAATCTGGTCATTGTGAAAAATTACCGGTTATTTTTCACAATTACCACTGTCATTGGTAAATGTAAGAAATAATTCTATAAAACTCATTATTTCTCACATTTACCGGTTATTTTTCACAATTACCAGAGGGCCTTGGTAAATGTAGGAAATCCAATCAGGAACGATTGATACGCATGCGCAGTATCTTTGTTTATCTCGTGGTACTAGTTTCAACAATCATCAGGTGTTTTGAATCTTCAGGTTTAATGAAAGTGTGTTTTTTTTTTACTTACTGAAGTGAATAAATTTTATTCTCTTGATTTTTTTGGTTTATTAAAAGTTTTTTTTTTTTTTTTTTTTTTTTTTACTTAGGTACTGAAGTGAATAAATTGTATTCTCTTGATTTTTTTCGTTGATTTCGAAAAGTAGAACTCTTCAGTGGGCCATCGCAATGGAGGAGCGTTTTAATTCAAAAGTGCTTGAAGTGATGGCCAAGAAAAAACAAAACGCAGTTTTTCTTACTAAAGATAAGTAGGTACCAAAGTTTGATACAGAAAGTGAATGAAAGCAAGTCTAAAATAGTTGGTAAAACACCTCTAGAACACAATCTATTGAAAAAGTTTGATGTCATGAAAGTTGAAATTAGTAATTAGACAAGAGCGGCATTTATAAGGTACTTTGCCATAGTAATTATTTTGCAATTTAAAAGAGGGGTTTGGCTATGGTAATATTAACTTCAAAAGAGAATTACTTAGAAATCTTTATTTTCTACATTTACCACTGAGCATTGGTGATTTTAAAGAATAACCGGTAAAAGTAAGAAATTTAGAAAAATTTCTTACATTTACCAGCAAATTTGTTGATTGTGAAGAATCACCGGTAATTTTTCAAAATTACCAATTTTCTACATTTACCGTAACATATATATTTCGTGTTAGTTTCTATTATTTTCGTATGCATTTTGACTAGAAAGGATTTTTTTGCCTTTGTTTTAATACTTATAATATGTCCTCAAATTCATTAAATATTTTGTTTATGAGTTTTATGAACTGTCGTAAAGGGGTTGTTGTATATTTTCAATCTAGCTCACACTAGATCAAGGAGTTGTTGAATATATTCAATCTAGCTCTTATCTCACCCTGTAAGATATCGATAACAATAAAAACCCATAGGTGAACCCGGCGCGGCGAAAGATCTGTCCCTAATGTGCTATTCACAGGTTTTATGGTTCACCTTTTTAGCTTTCTAATCTTTCCACTCCCTATACTAAATAGTACTTAGATGCTATTAGAGTACGTAAGGTAACTATACCCACGTACCCATTATCGTACATTTTCAATCGCTTATATTATTGTTGGTACCAAATGGTACAAATGTGAGTTCATGTGAGATGCTTAGGTGTGAATTTAAAACCTATTCAGCTATGCTGGCACCCCATAAAAGAAGGAAAAAAAACATAGCTTCCACAATGACACTACTACTGGCACTGTAAACTGACACATTGAAGCTACAATTTTTTTTTTTCTGGTCCCAGATTTAGAGATTTTTGTTAGTAACCATGAATATTGGTCGGGTATCATTTACATATCCCACCTCTAGTAGAGTAACTTCATTTGTTTTCGAAAATAAGTTACTTTATTCCATTAGATGGGGGATATACTTATTCTGACAAGTGATTACCATAGGGATGGTTTCCATAAGATTCTAAGATCTTAGGCTTGAATTCTCATTTCATCCTTTTCGAGACTTTCAGCGTTATTATTTCTGACAGACTACTCCATCTCTCTTCATAACAGCTCATCTCATTTTTCCCATAACTCTTTCCACATAACTCATTCATATGGAACCGAGTTCATTACGATCTGTTCTCCTTAAATTAAATTTATCCGAAAAGTTAACTTTTTTCTTCCACTTTCTTCGGGGGGAGAACTGGAGAGCCAAACTTTTTAATTCTTGTGTAACGTTGCAAGTTTAAAGTTTCGTACATCAAGACGCGGTGTTTCTTTTCTTGATGTTTCAAACAGGGGTGATCTTCTGAGGTACGAGTTTTCAGACCGAGTATTTGAGGTGTTATGGTTACTTTTCAGAAGTTAATGCTGGTCTTTTGATTTGTTTTGCTTCAGCTTTTGAGGTACATATACTTATGGTTACTTTTGAGATGTTTTACTTGAGCTTTTGAAATAGTATCGAGCTCTTATTCTTGATGTTATATCTCTCTGTCTCTCTCTCTCTCTCTCTCTCTAATAATTCACATCTACCCTCAAAAACTTAACCCGTCCCTGGTTCAAATAAATAGGACAGGAAAACTACTTCTGAAATCATGCTCGGTAAACAAGACTGTATGAAAGTCAAGAATATAAAGAACATCGGAGCTGAATTATAATGTAAAATATGATGTAACTTTTTCGGTTGAGCAGCACAAAAAAACCCCTACCCGTATAATTTATACATGAATTCCTAGAAGGAAACTTTCTCCTAGCAAGATTCCCAGTGGTTCCTCATCTTTTTCGAGGACATGACCTGGGTCGTGTTTTAATTTCGAAAACTGAGGCGATTCCGATGGCGCGCCATCTTGGATTTCCTATGGTTTAGCACAGGCTCCATCACTTCTGAAGAGGGGAAACGAACTTCAGAAGAGAGGAAATCCCGAAAGGAAAATAAGAAACTACTTTTTTTTTATTATTAAGTTGTATTTTAACCGTAAGAAAAGTACCTTTATAAGATAATCATCCTTTATCAAATATTACGACAGAATTCAATCTATATCTTCGTGCTTTATTGACATTATTTTGCTCTTACAAAATCATCCGAGTAATTTTGCCCCTGAAAAAGAGCATTTTTATCCTACAGTGGGAATTTTTAACTCCAGGTTGGGAACCGCGGTTTTTCCGCCCAACAAAGTTAGCTTTTTCTCCCGGCAATCTCTCCCTTCATGGCTTTTGATATGTAAGTACCTACACAGAGGAGTTCACAAGAGTTTGGATGAAATATGCTGAAAAAAACTTGGCATGACGTAGGTAAGTTATCCAAATTAACCCAAGTTTCATCTCGTGTAACTACATGAATTATGGATAGGCAGGTTCCTATATGTTTGTATACATATAGGTAAGTATACATAGTATGTATACCTACCTATGTATATGTATAACTCGTGGACGTATGTAAATTTATACAGTGTGTTCATGAAGTCATCTCTCTCTCTCTCTCTCTCTCTCTCCTCAGGAATAGTGAGGAAAAGTATACCTACATAAAAAGAGCAGGCGAAAGGAGAATAGAACAAAACAGAAAGAGACATGAGAAGCGAGGGAGAGGAAGGAAGGGAGAGAGAGAGATGGACGGAGGGAGAGAGAGAGGGATGGATGAAGGGAAAGAGAGAGAGTGAGGGATGGAAGGAGAGAGAGATAAGATTATTAAGAGACTGGAGCCTGAAAACCGAAAAAATTCCCATTTTACAATCGGTCGTAAATCATGGTACCATTTCATTTGGAAATTCCCCTTCATTCCCCTCTCTCTCCCTCCCTCCCTCTCTCTCTCTCTCTCTCTCTCTCTCTCTCTCTCTCTCTTTCTCTTTCTCTCTTTCTTTCTCTCCCTCTCTCCCTCTCCTTCATTCCTTGCTCCTTGTCCTTTGCGCCTTGTTTGTTGCCCTTTACTATCGTTAATCATTGTTCCTTCATTCTTTCTGGTTCCTTCTTCTCCATCATCATCTTTTGCTTCTTGTTCTTTTCTTCTTGTTCATCATTCTTCTTTTGTTTTTCCTTCACTATTTCTTCTTAATTCTGCTTCCTTTTTTTCTTCTTCTTTTTCTTTTCTTCTTCCTCTTCATCTGTTCCTTCATTTCCTTTTTGTTACTCTCTTTCCCTCTATTTCTTTCTCTCACCCATATGAATTCTCTCTCTTCTTTCATGAGCCTCTCTTCTTTCTCTTTTTAGTTTCTCTTCTTTCCACATCTTTCTTCTAATTCCATCTACTTTTCCATCATTTCCTCATATCCTTTTCTGTTTCCTTTTGTTTTCCCACACCAGTCTCTGCTTTGTTTGTCCGCTCTCTTCTTCATTGTCGTCTTCTTCTCCTCCTCGTCCTCCTTCTTTTTCTTCTTCTTCTTCTTTCTCTTTCTCTTCTTCTTGCATGCATTGTGCTATAAATACCTCCCCGTTAATTCATTAATTCTCTTCTCCTTTTCTCTCCCTATCTCTCTCCCCATCCCATTTCTCATGTCTTTGTTTCCATCGAATATAGCCTTTGGTCAGTATTATCTCGTGTTCTCTTTATTTAATGACCAAGGTACGCTGTCATTGTCCTGATATCTCCATTATCTGTGCCCAGAGTTAGATTGAAATTTGTGTCCACATGATTTATTATGTGTTCTGTGTGCTCGGCTTTTGTTTTTGGATTCAATTAATTAAAAGACAGGACTGGGTCCAAATTTCTGAGAAGAAAAAGGGGGTTCTGGTGAGAATTTTCAGGGGTTTCTCTTTCTCTTGGTTTCCTTTGGGTTGGGTAAGGGATCTTTTTGTAAATTAAGAAGATTTTCAACAACTTTTTGGGATACTTTCAATAAGGTAAGGATACATTTTTTCGCCAAAGTCGTTCCTTCCACATACTTCTACGTATTAGAATACCAATATGTAAGCCTATATTGGTAATCCTATATGAAAGCGTTTTTTATACATCATTTTCTTGTAGGTAGGTAAAAATGACATTTTGTAGGCACCTACCTACCTGCCAGTTAGGAGCTGACTTTCTCCCCTAATAAGAGGGGGCAAAAAGGGCTCACCCTAGATTTTCATGAACATCTGCGTCATGAAATAAGTGCTGACATAAACAGCAGTTTTCTCCGCAATTTTCTTATATTTTCCCGTACGAAATTTTAATATAATAATTTTTCTCGAAAAAAAAAATTCCAAATTTATTGGATTTAACCCTTTGAGGGATTTGGTAGCCGATATAGCTTTATTGATTTTCTCGTCCATGAAAAAGGGTAGTTTCTATTTGAACAGTAGGTAATAAAGAGTGGACTTTTTTTCACTTTATTTAAAGTGGCAGGATCCCCTTATTGGGCTCTTCCACCAACCACATTATTTTACTTTACCTTTAGATATCCGTGTTCCTCTATTTACAAGTATGCTAGTTTGACGTACAAATTTATCATAATTATTTGATGTGCGAGATGAGATTGATAATGTCATTCATAAAAGTTTGTCCACACAAGTGGAGTTTGGCTTAAACCACAAGGCCAAAAGCCTCATAGTGTGGATCTACCTTGGACAAAAATTGCAAGATTTTCTCGACAATAAGGGGCTAAAAGAAAAAGGGGGAAAATGTGTCAAGAGAATAAAAAATGGCTTCTGCCTGAAGTTTCTACCCTATTTCTTAATCTCTCCGTGTTCTGGGAGCTTAATGTGGACCGTATACCTGTACATGTATCTGAGGTAGCTAAACCTACATACATGTATGTAGGTATCCAAAGCTATGTAATATTTATGTCTATGTTCATGTACCTTTTTATAGCTCGTATAGGTAAGTATTTTATAGGATATTTAGGTATTTGGCGGAAACCTACATACTGCACCGCGCCGCGCCGAGGAGAAAATGTATTGATGTGAGTTTTATTTTGCTGAAGGAAACCAACCTCAGTGGTGGAATGGTTAGCTTGGTGAACTTCAGATCTGGAAGTTGGTGGCCCGAGTCCAAGTCAAGTCATAAAATTTAGTGAGGTGATAAAAGTGAAATAATTATTGAGAACAATATTATTTGAAGTGGGTTTCAACTCCAGGGCCTCGTTTCATCAAACTATTGTATTACAAGACTTGTAATACAGGCAATTTAATTTACAAGCCAGAAGTATTCTAATCTGTGTTTCACGAAAATAATTCCAAAACTTGGAAATGTACCATTTCTTCAAATTTAAATGTTTGGTTTTACAGCAAATTTGCCTGTATTATAAGTAAATTGGTTTCATAAAAAAAATATAAGTCTAAAATAATTTAATGTGTTTTCCCTGTAACATTTCAAAATTCCGTCTTTCAAGTCTTGATTTGTAAACAATTTGCCTGGTTGCCAGGCAACAGCATAGGCCAGTAGAATGAAAATTAGAAGTTTGGAAAACATCGTTTCATGAAAATTTTATAGGACTCCCAACAATAGTGTCAATTTATTGGTATTTTCTAAGTGTGCTGGGAGGCACGCGAACGTCAAGAGCAATTCTAGGATTTTCATCTCCTATTTTCAATTGATGTAAAGACGCATCTAACACTAAATCGGTATGTCCCAGTCGATTGAGGGTTGGTCCCCCCCAAAAAAAAAAGAAAAAAAAAATGTGGATCGAAAATGGAGTATTTCCATCCCGAGAGTACCTACGTTGATCTCGATAACACAAGGATATAATATTTATTTATGAAAAATAGATAGACATATACATATATTATATAAAAAAAAAATCGTTCCGAGAAAGAACCTTATCCGTTCAGTATAAAATCCGAATCGGGCAGGAATTTTTTTTTTTTTTCAGCTGTTACAAGGCAGGCGCTCTACCCCACAAGCTAACTAGGCCGGCGAAAATAAAAAAGGAAA
>NW_007377659.1:0-4137 GCF_000475195.1 Diaphorina citri
TCGTAAAGAGAAATTGCCTACGAAGAGATAAAAAATAAAGCGTAGAATTCGGAGCAATAAAATTAAATTGCAAAAGAACAAGAAGAAGAAAGAGGAGGAGGAGAAGAAGAAGGAGGAAAAGGAGACGGAAAGGAAGAAAGAAGAGGAAGAGGAGAAGGAGGAGGAGGAGGAGGAGGAGGAGGAGGAGAAGAAAAGTGAGATAGGGCAGATGGAAACAGTAAAATGAAAGAACTGAAAGAAGAGGCAGTTGAAGACAGATAAGAAACAGTTTCCAAAGAGGAAAAGACCCGTCTAAAAAAGAAAAAACGGCGAAGAAGAAGAAGAAGAAGAAGAAGAAGAAGAAGAAGAAGAAGAAGAAGAAGAAGAAGAAGAAGAAGAAGAAGTAGTTGTTTCCAAAGAGGAATCGAATAGAAAATACCTTGTTTCTACTGCCAGCATATAGGACTGAAAAGTCCTTTTACTCTTGCAGTCTAATGGGAAGGAAAAAAATACCTAGCATATATGTAGGTAGAGAGAAAAGGTAAAGAAGAAGAAAGAGGAGGAGAAGAAGAAGGAGGAAAAGAAGAAGAAAAAGGAGGAGGAGAAGAAGAAGGAAAGGAAGAAAGAGGAGAAGAAGGAGGAGGAGGAAAAGGAGAAGGAAAGAAGAAGAAGAAGAAGAAGAAGAAGAAGAAGAAGAAGAAGAAGAAGAAGAAGAAGAAGAAGAAGAAGAAGAAGAAGTTTTCAAAGAGGAATAGAATAGAAAATACCTTGTTTCTACTGCCGGCATATAGGACTGAAAAGTCCTTTTACTCTTGCAGTCTAATGGGAAGGAAAAAAATACCTAGCATATATGTAGGTAGAGAGAAAAGGTGTATTTTTCTCTTCTCATCTCACTCGTTCCCTTCTCCTCCATCTCTTCTGTCTCTTCTCCTTCTAAATTTTCCATGTTCTCTTCTTCTTCTCCTCCTCCTCCTCCTCCTCCTCTCCTTCTAATAAAATAATGTAAATAAAAATAAAGCCAGAATAATATTGTTGTTCTTCCCACTCATTTTGAGCAAAAGTCCTGCTGGGTTCAAGGGATGAAAATAAACTCAATTTGGTCAAAAAGTTATGCAACATACCTTGGAGGCTTGGAGTCCTCTTTTTCGGAGAGAAAAAACTCCAGTTCACTGAACCACTTACTATTTATCAAGTAGGTAGGCACCTAATAACTATCTAGATCCGTGCATAACGAGGTATTTTTTTTTTATTTTTAAAAAGATGAGTGTTCCACCGCCTTCTTTATTTCGTAACAATGATACAACTGCTACATTAGACGCATGTGGGCTGTGTCGTAGCATGCCCATCCCGTAGTATGCCTCTCATCAGAGAGGCATACTACGAGGCATACTACTCTCATCAGAGACAACGACATAATAACGACCTATAACGGTATAACGACATACGACATAATAACTACCTAGAATGTATCTATCTAGGTCCTAGATAGATACATAAGGTCTACAGGTAAAATTTTGTTGTTATATGATTTCGTGCAAGCTGGCTGCTAGGTTTTATTTGCAATTTTAATTACCCCACAAGTGTAACTGAATGTAATGTCACAACCTTCAGATCATTAGTATATTATAGCTAGGAAAGGTGTTATAGCTGCATTATCAGTCTGTTTTAATTGTCACACACTTGCAAAATGTGTTGTTTTCTCGGTGCACCATGTCTAGAATTGCCTAACTCCATACACAAAATGCCCACTCCGAGGCTTAGGTGTAGCGGCAACTGCCCCACAGGATTGGTTAAACTTATACGAATGTCTAAATTTTGTCCTTTTAAAATTTTGTTCTTCAACTTTTTTATATTTTATTATTATTATTTTTGCTTTAATTATGTGTGACAGGATTTTCGAAAGGGAGCTCTTCCACCCAACCACAGAAGGAGCTTTTCCCCTTCCTCTTCTTCTTTCTCTTCTTCTTCTTCTTCTTCCTCTTCTTCTTCTTTCTCTTCTTCTTCTTTCTCTTCTTCTTCCTCTTCTTTTCCTTCTTCTTTCTCACTCCTTCTTCTTCTCAATTTCCTTCTTTGACGCGTTTCAAATCAATGTGTGAAGGGAATAAGGGATTTTGGAATCGGAGCAAAATATGAAATGTGGGGAAAAAAGAGACAATACTTCCCATTTAGGTGCTGGGTCAACAAGAGAACACCAGAAAGTAAGCCGTTGAAATATTAATTTCAAACATATTCTGTTTCTATTCCTTCTGCGATAGAGTCATCATCTATCTTGGTCTGAAGATGATGTCCTGAGTGACATCGAAAGCTCTCGATTTAAAACTTTCTGTTTTCGAATGTCTTTTTTCGAATTTTCTAAAGAACCTCACACTGTATATTCCGAAGTCTATACTGTCCATTCTGTCACATGTACATATACCTGATATACCTCCTATGTCCGGCCCTGATACTGTATACTGTCCATTGTCGTCACATATACCTCCCAGCGAGAAGAAAATGTTAAGGTCAGTGAACTTCTAAGCACGAGGAAAACCTTAACAGGAAACACTGGAAGCTATGTACGTTAGAGAATTGAAAAGAACAAGCAGAACAGACGAAAGAAAACAATGATGGACGGGACAGAGAAGTGGATTAACAAAACAAAGAAGAAAAAAAGGAGGAGGAGGAGGAGGAGGAGGAGGAGGAGAAGAAGAAGAAGAAGAAGAAGAAGAAGAAGAAGAAGAAGAAGAAGAAGAAGAAGAAGAAGAATAAGAAGAGAAAAAAAAAATAAAAAAAAACTTCTTCTTTAGTTCAGTGCGCGACTAGAATGACTAGATGACCAGGGTTCGATTTTCTGTAGGGTCGAAGATTTTCTGGGTCTATAAACTATTTTTTATGTACCGATGTTTGGATAAAAGGTGTCTAAATTGGATGAACAAGATGGCCATATCCTGCAATATCGATACAGAATACTTGATATTGTTGGGGGAAAAGCTGCTACTTGGACGGACTTTTAGGTGAGGTAACATAAATAAAACCTTAGAAGGTATAGGTATTTTAGGTAAATAGATAGTAAGGGTTACTTCCCAAGATAAGGAACCTATTTGTAAGGTAGAATCCGGATTTAGACCGTATTCAGGAAGTGAAGAAGAAGAAGAAGAAGAAGAAGAAGAAGAAGAAGAAGAAGAAGAAGAAGAAGAAGAAGAAGAAGACGAGGAGGAGGAACATAATGATAACACTTCGCAGCTGGCGAAGAGATAAGAAAAAAATAACGCCAAAGAGATGATCGTAAAGAGAAATTGCCTACGAAGAGATAAAAAATAAAGCGTAGAATTCGGAGCAATAAAATTAAATTGCAAAAGAAGAAGAAGAAGAGGGGGGAGCATTCCCTGAGCCCCCCTAAACCCTATTTGGGAAAGGGATGTACAGGGGGGGCCCCAAAAGGGGGGAGCATCCCCTGAACCCTATTCGGGTAAAGGATGTAATATTGGTGGAAATGTATTACATTTTTTGTACCCGTTACTGTCAGTCGTTCTCTGTGGCAATAAATTATTTTCATGAGGTTTCGAAGGAAGAGGGATATGATGAGAAAGAAGAAGGTATAGAGGAGAATGAGGAGGAGGAGGAGGAGGAGGAGGAGAAGAAGAAGGAGGAGGAGGAGAAGCAGAAGAAGAAGGAGGAGGAGAAGAAGAAGAAGGAGGAGGAGAATAAGAAGAAGAAGAAGAAGAAGAAGGAGGAGGAGAAGCAGAGTAGGAGAGGTAAAAGAGGAAGAATAAGACAAGGAGGAGGAAAAGAGACAAAGGGAATGGAGAGGAACGAGGAGAAAAGGGGAGAGAGGAAGGAGAAGGAGAAGCGTAGAGCGAGAGGAAGGAGAAAGAGGGCGATAAAATAAAGAGGAGGGGAGGGAACGGAGAAAGCAGAGGATAAGAAATGGAGTAGAAGAAGAAGGAGGATGAGAGGAAAAGGAAGAAGAAGAAGAAGAAGAAGAGAAGGTAAAAAAGAGGGATAGGGAGACTAAGAGGAGAAGGAGAGAAAAAATAAAGAGAGGAAGAAGAAAGAGGAGGAGGAGGAGGAGGAGGACGAAGAAGGAGGTTGTGGAATGACATTTTCAGTTCAGTAAATTCTGATGGTATTTTTTTTTTTTTTTTTTTTTTTTTTTTTTTGTGTGGGGGTGAGGCGGGG
>NW_007377659.1:4715-6002 GCF_000475195.1 Diaphorina citri
TCCATCAAATTTGACACATCGATTTAAAGCGCTAAACTTTACCGCTCCTCACACTTTGCAATCAAAACAAACTTTTCGGGAAGAGAGAACAGGGACGAGGGAAAAAAAGTGCAACTTTTTGACAAGCCGCTCGGCCGCACGCCTGCGCGAAAATTTCCCCCGTCCAGGGAATTTTCGTCAGGGTATTGATCCGTACGTTTCTTTCCCTCCTCCGTGTATTTCCCTCCCTCTGTTCCCGCCTTTTGTACGAGTAACACCCCGAGGGACTGGACGGTAGAAGGGAAATTCCCACTCTCTCTACGACCCTCCTATTTTTTCCCTCCTCGGGTTTAAATTTCCCTCCCTCTGTTCTCTCCTGCTCCACCTTTTGGCCTAGAACTGGACAGGGGCTAAGAAGGGAAATTCCCACTCTCTTGACAACCCTCCTGTTTTTTTCCCCGCCCGTCCCTAAAGATAATTCCCTTCGTATGTTGTGGCCGAGGGATGAGATAAGATGACGCACATACAAATGTAGGCATCTAGGTATGGATATACATATGTAGACAGAGGGCAAAAAAGTTCAAAATCGCTCTTTTGTTTGAATGAACGAAAAGAAGTTTTAACAGGACGGGTTACCTTGGAAGCTTGGAGTCCTCTTTTTCGGAGAGAAAAAACTCCAGTTCACCTTCACTGGACCACTTACTATTGATCAAGTAGGTAGGCACCTAATAACTTCCTAGATCCGTGCATAACGAGGTATAACGACATACGACATAATAACTACCTAGATAGATACATAAGGTAGAGGAGGAGAACTATCGATAGTCGGCGCCATCGATAGTTATCGATAGTTTATCAAAAAACTATCGATAACTATCGATAGTTTTCGATAGTTTTTTTATTACATATTTTCCTTGTTTCTAAAGGTCTTATCCCTCAAAAAGACCTAACCTAACTTTATTTAAAGAAAATTATTAACTGTACACGTATTAATTGTCTAAATATACTAAGCCTGGTATTATAAAATGTCACTGAAACTGACACTTGAAAAAAAAATAATAATAATAATAAAAAAAATTCCATTGGATAGGTATAGTGCACTTGTGTTCATAACACAAGTCCTCAGTTTGCATATAAGGCATCGGAAGAGCGTCGTGTAGGGAAAGATAAAACGACCAAAACAAACGAAAAATGTGCAGAAAAAAACTATCGAAAACTATCGATAGTCAAGCCTCAACTATCGATAGCGTTCGATAGTCAAAACTATCGATAGTTATCGATAGTGCTATCGATAGTTCTCCTCCTCTA
>NW_007377659.1:6365-52832 GCF_000475195.1 Diaphorina citri
AAAAAAAAAAAAAAACTCTAAAACTTCAAAACTGAACGAACTGGAGTCTTAAAAGGGGGCCTAGGACTCCCTTAAAAAAAGCAAAGTATTAACCTTTAGGGGCCAGAAACGCTTGGGGTTGTGTAGCGGTACCTAAAAGAGAGGCAAAAAATAGGACGAATAATATAAAAAGGGGTGTGAAAGTATAAAACGGAGTGTTAGGGCTTAAGGGAAGTAAGGGAAGTGTGTAAGCGTAAACTTTGCGAGGTTTCTATCTTTACTCTTCTTCGTTCTTCTTCCGTCACTCCTCTTCTTCTGTCCTTTTCTCTTCCTTCTTCTTCTCTTTCTTCTTCTCTCACTCTTTCTTCTCCTTCTTTTCTTTTCCTCACTCTTTCTTCTCCTTCTCTTTTCGCCTCACTCTTTCTTCTCCTTGGTGCGTCTTACTCCTTCTTCTTCTTCCTCACCTTTCTTCTCCTTCTTCTCTCTTCTTTTCTCTTTCTTCTTCTTCTTCGCTTTTCTTCTCCTTCCCCTTTTGTCGAGGAAGACACCAACGCCACCTTCTCGAGGGAAAGCTTTAGGACAGTGTATTATTTTCGTTTTTATTATATTATTATTATTTTATTTTTTTTCAACTTCTTGTTTTAAATTTCCTGTTTTAAATCTGTAAGCAGAGAATTCCAAATTGGGTTAGGGACACCCCTGTCAACGGGGATGTGGATTCGGAGTCACGACCGAGAAAACACAACTTCAATCCGTTAAGGGGATCGACTGTACCACGGGCACTTTGTTGTGTAAAAACGTTCACACCACTTTAATTTTGTCTGACTATTTGTACGGGGTCAAAAAAAAAAAAAAAAAAAAAAAAAGGGCCCCGAAATAGCAAGAGGTCTAGATAAGACGCTATTCCTCCATTATAAAATTTATAATGGTCCAGAATATTTTTCGAGTTTTGATAGAGGGGACTAAATCAACGGAGGTCCCAAAAGCAAAGAAGAGAGAAGGACTAGAGGATAGGAGAAAGCCAGCCGCTCCGAGAACGAACCTAATTTTCTTATCTATCTTTTTAGGATAAAATTAGCCTTAGGTGGCAATCGAACCCCGGAACCTAGACAGACGCGCTCCAAGCTAACCAGGCTGGCTAGTAAAATGCCATAAATAGGTTAAACAAAGAAACTTCTTTTTCGACATTATTTCTTGAAGACGACTCAAACGAGAGAAAAAAAAAATTGAAGAAGATAGAAACACATCAAATTAAATTTCCCGATATTCTATTGATTGACAGCGGGTGTCCCCAAAAGGGGGGAGCATCCCTTGGCCCCCCCTGAGCCCTATTTGGGTGAGGAATATATACAGGGGAACCCAAAAAGGGAGGAGCATCCCTTGCCCCCCCGGAGCCCTATTTGGGTAACGAATATATACAGGGGAACCCAAAAAGGGAGGAGCATCCCTTGGCCCCCTGAGCCCTATTCGGGTAAGGAATATATACAGGGGAACCCAAAAAGGGGGGAGCATCCCTTGGTGGCCCCCTGAGCCCTATTCGGGTAAGGAATATATACAGGGGAACCCAAAAAGGGGGGAGCATCCCTTGGACCCCTGAGCCCCCCTAAACCCTATTTGGGAAAGGGATGTACAGGGGGGCCCAAAAGGGGGGAGCATCCCCTGAGCCCTATTCGGGTAAAGGATGTAATATTGGTGGAAATGTATTACATTTTTTGTACCCGTTACTGTCAGTCGTTCTCTGTGCCAATAAATTATTTTCATGAGGTTTCGAAGGAAGAGGGATAGGATGAGAAAGAAGAAGGTATAGTGGAGGAGGAGGAGAAGAAGAAGAAGAAGGAGGAGGAGGAGGAGAAGAAGAAGAAGAAGGAGGAGGAGGAGAAGAAGAAGAAGAAGAAGAAGGAGGAGGAGGAGGAGAAGAAGAAGAAGAAGAAGGAGAGTAGGAGAGGTAAAAGAGGAAGAATAAGACGAGGAGGAGGAAAAGAGACAAAGGGAAAGGAGAGGAACGAGGAGAAAAGGGGAGAGAGGAAGCAGAAGCGTAGAGCGAGAGGAAGGAGAAAGAGGGCGATAAAATAAAGAGGAGGGGAGGGAACGGAGAAAGCAGAGGATAAGAAATGGAGTAGAAGAAGAAGGAACTGAAGGAGAAAAGAAGGAGGATGAGAGGAAAAGGAAGAAGAAGAAGAAAAAGAAGAAGAAGAAGAAGAGGAGAAGGTAAAAAGGAGGGATAGGGAGACTAAGAGGAGAAGGAGAGAAAAAATAAAGAGAGGAAGAAGAAAGAAGAGGAGGAGGAGGAGGACGAAGAAGGAGGTTGTGGAATGACATTTTCAGTTCAGTAAATTCTGATGGTATTTTTTTTTTTTTTTTTTTTTTTTTTTGTGGTGGGGTTAGGTGGGGTGGGTTTTATCTAAATCAGTTTGATAGGTAGGTATATAGGTAAAATTGTATGGTACAAAATTGATGTAACATGACATTTCAATCAGACAAGGATCGTTAGGAAGAGCGTGAGATTATTTGCGGTGAAACAAACTCCCTCTTCACAATTTCTGTGGTGAAGCAAATGCCTCTGTTTATGTTATTCGTGGGTACTAAGGCTCGGATTTTTTTTTTTTTTTTTCGATTGTTTTAGATTAATCAACTGTAAATCATCTTTCCGATAAATCGATTTTACCGAGGCCTATTCGGTACCATTGAGTTACAATTACATACGTAATGGTTCACCTATTCTGTCATTGTATGCTCGCTTTTCTTTTAAAACTTGCTAATGCCGCCACTTGGTCGCTACTCATTTTAATTTTTA
Organism: Diaphorina citri; assembly: GCF_000475195.1. Lineage (NCBI taxonomy): Eukaryota > Metazoa > Arthropoda > Insecta > Hemiptera > Psyllidae > Diaphorina > Diaphorina citri. Next base: position 9,139 of record NW_007377659.1, read on the forward strand.
TTTTTACCTTTTTTTTTAAGAGGTTTGAAGAGGGAACTGTTACTGCTGTGGTCTTATCGTGCCCGAAATCGAAAGAGAGAAGCATGAAAGAGGATAGGAGAAAGCCCAGCCGTTCCGAGAACGAACATTATACCATCCAAGATAAAATCCGCCCCGGGAGGGAATCGAACCCGCGGCCTAGCGCTTACAAGGCAGACGCACTACCAACTAAACTACTAAGCTAAGTAGGCTGGCAGTATTTTACCTTTAATTTAAAGCACTCATTTTAAAGTACCTAGATCGGCCAGGAATTGAAACCCAAGCTTCTATGGTAAGCAAGACAAGACAAGAATAGTGGTATTAATGTACTTCCTAATATTTATATACCAGAGGTTCTGCCTAAATTGTATTTCCCTAAAAATAGACCCACACTCCAAAAAACATGGAGAAGAAGAAACGAAAGGAGGGGTGGTCAACATCAACATGAGTTATGTTGAATTAAGACCATAAAATTAATGTTACACTTATGTTAATGTAATTCGACAGACTTTATGTTACATCAAGCCCGACATGGATTTTTAAAGGGCTCTATATTGTTTTTTTTTTTTTTTTGTTTTTTTTTTTTGTTCGCTCTTCCGATCTTTTTTTGTAGGTAAGGTATCTACATATCTATGTAATTTTTTAATATCCATATCTATGTATTTCGAATTTTGAATTCTTCGGTTCCTGTTCCACCCACCTCACCCACGGTAGGTATTTAGTTCGCATCCCGGCCAAGGTGGGAGTTTTCTGACCCAAACTTTTCCCTGTAACAGAATGTGCCTTGAAGAAATGCAAAAGCGGTTCAGAAATACTGTTTTTCGTGCTTCCTTTCTCTTAGTGTCGAAAATTACCGCGTAACAGACAGGCAAACTGAAGAAAAAATCGTCACTTTAAAACTTAGACCACTTTAAGACTCACTTTAAAACTTAGACCACTTTAAAACTTACTTTAAGACTCACTTTAAAACTTAAACATCACTTTGTTCCTTCCATATTTATCCCATTTTGGGGTAACTCAGAAGGGGGAGAGAGGGCAGAGGAGGGGCTGATAATGTTACAAGCGAGCTGTCGCCCCTGATAAAATATTTGCTCTCAATTAGATTTTCGATAGCAGAGGACGAGAAGGGGCCTGCAGAGGGAAGTATTAGGGGCTAAGCAGGTCTGGTTTTAGGACCTTATTTTAGGGTTTTTAATATCTGGCTGGGGGACGTTAAACAGGGCGTGTACCAGCCTGAATGCCCCTTGCTAAAGAAATAGCAAAGATTGAGTGTTGAGTGCGAAGGGCATCCGTTAGTAAAATTTGTAGTCAAAACACTTAAAACCAAATGTCAGCCTAAAGCAATCACCCTATTTAGGGCTGAACGAGAAGGGGCCTGCAGAGGGAAGTATTAGGGGCTAAGCAGGTCTGGTTTTAGGACCTTATTTTAGGGTTTTTAACATCTGGCTGGGGGACGTTAAACAGGGTGTAGACCAGCTTAGTCTGGCTGCCCCTTGCTAAAAAAATAGCAAAGATTGAGTGTTGAGTGTGAAGGGCATCCGTTAGTAAAATTTGTAGTCAAAACACTTAAAACCAAATGTCAGCCTAAAGCAATCACCCTATTTAGGGCTGATTGAGTGTAGACCAGCCTGAATGCCCCTTGCTAAAGAAATAGCAAAGATTGAGTGTAGAGTGCGAAGGGCATCCGTTAGTAAAATTTGTAGTCAAAACACTTAAAACCAAATGTCAGCCTAAAGCAATCACCCTATTTAGGGCTGATTGAGAGGCTGAAGAAAAACGCCGACCCCGTCTGTACACGGGAAAAGGCGAAGAAAAAGAAGAAGATTGTGGATGTGTTTTGTTGGTTATTTCCATTTCAGTCAGCCCTAGCTAATTCCGGGCCTGAAATGCTGAGTGTTCTAAACACTAGAAGAGAGGAACTGAGAGGGGGATACAGACTGAAGACTAATTGACAAATATTTGAACAGTTCTTTCCAATGTTTTTAATAACAAGATAGGATCAGAGCTAGGGGTTTTTAGCTGATTGAGAGGCTGAAGAAAAACGCCGACCCCGTCTGTACATGGGAAAAGGCGAAGAAAAAGAAGAAGATTGTGGATGTGTTTTGTTGGTTATTTCCATTTCAGTCAGCCCTAGCTAATTCCGGGCCTGAAATGCTGAGTGTTCTAAACACTAGAAGAGAGGAACTGAGAGGGTATACAGACTGAAGACTAATTGACAAATATTTGAACAGTTCTTTCCAATGTTTTTAATAACAAGATAGGATCAGAGCTAGGGGTTTTTAATCCCACGTATACCCGGAGTCCACCAGGCCCTTACATACCTGTCATGAGGTTCTTTTTTAAGGGGTTTTATAGAGATGTCAGTTTTACTTTTCCAAAATGAGTGGAGATGTAACTTTAACTTCTGAAAACAATTAATCCCACGGAGTCCACCAGGCCCTTACATACCTGTCAGCATGAGGTTCTTTTTTAAGGGGTTTTATAGAGGGAACTGTAACTGCTAAGGTCATCATCATCATATACTAAAGGCTAGGCCTTGTCGTTGAAGCCATTCATCTCTATCTCTTGTAGCACACTTCAATGATTCGAACGACGAACATCCCATGGCTAAGGTCATATCGTCCCGAAATCGAAGAGAGAATTAAGACAGGATAGAAGAAAGGCAGCCGTTCCGATAACGAACGTTATCCGTTCATGATAAAATACGCCTGATTAACCTAACCCAGCCTGAGATGGGCCGGGAAAAGCTAGCTAAACCCTACTGTTCCGATTAGAATACCGACCAAGTGCAACGTTGCTTAACCTTAGTGACCGATTGGGAACTGGTGTATTAACGTGCTTTCGCCCCCGCTGACAAATTAAAATTAGTGGAGATGTCAGTTTAACGTTTCCAAATTGGTGGAGATGTCAGTTTAATTTTTCCAAAATGAGTGGAGATGTAAATTTCATTTCTGAAAACAATGCATCTTCACACTCTTTTGTAATTTAAGCAGACAAACAATATACCTCAACAGTCTCCCAGTTTAAGCAGACAAACAATATATGTACCTTAACAGTCTCCTAATTTAAGCAGACAAACGTACAGACAAACATTGAACTTGATCAACATGACTGCAGCATCTTCACACTCTTTTCTAATTTAAGCAGACAAACAATATACCTCAACAGTCTCCCAGTTTAGGCAGACAAACAATATAATATGTACCTTAACAGTCTCCTAATTTAAGCAGACAAACGTACAGACATACATTGAACTTGATCAACATGACTGCACACACGCATTTTGAGTTGTCATTGTGTGTGTACAAAGTAACGTTATTCATTTCCATACACAGCTGTCATAACACTCTCCCTACAGTAGGTTCAACCACAGATGGCAGACTTAGAGGGAAACCCCCTTCCAAACCAGACAAACAATATATGTACCTTAACAGTCTCCTAATTTAAGCAGACAAACGTACAGACAAACATAGAACTTGATCAACATGACTGCACACACGCATTTTTAGTTGTCATTGTGTGTGTACAAAGTAACGTTAGGTATTCATTTCCATACACAGCTGTCATATACTCTCCCTACAGTAGGTTCAACCACAGATGGCAGACTTAGAGGGAAACCCCCTTCCAATGGTACTAAAGGTACCAAGAATAATTGAAAGGTTCAATTCAAGACCCTTCTAAAGGCGAACATTGAGTAAAGAGTAAAACAGCCTTGAAGTTTTCATTTCCATTGAAAAGTATTGGAAATTTGGATTTTTCTTTTTCAAAAAGATGTGGAATTTAATCAAAATTGGACACACGAAAATATCTATCAGGAAACAAACGGACAAAAACGAACGAAATGTAAAATCTTCACCTCTCTAGGTAGCGTCCAAAAAACCCAAACACTAACGACGACCTTAGTAGATAGTTCTGACGTGTGACATTAAACCCATAAAAAAAGTCCCAAAAATTGTCATCTCTGATCGATATTACTACTATTTAGTCAATTTAGTGACTAGGCAAGGGTCAAGGTTTTTCTATTCAGAGGTCTACAGGTAAAATTTTGTTGTTAGATGATTTCGTGCAAGCTGGCTGCTAGGTTTTATTTGCAATTTTAATTACCCCACAAGTGTTACTGAATGTAATGTCACAACCATCAGATCATTAGTATATTAAGGAAAGGTGTTATAGGTGCATTATCAGTCTGTTTTAATTGTCACACACTTGCAAAATGTGTTGTTTTCACGGTGCACCATGTCTAGAATTGCCTAACTTCATACTAATTGAAAGGTTCAATTCAAGACCCTTCTAAAGGCGAACATTGAGTAAAGAGTAAAACAGCGTTGAAGTTTTCATTTCCATTGAAAAGTATTGGAAATTTGGATTTTTTTTTTTTTAGAGGTTTGACAGAGGGAACTGTAACTGCTATGGTCTTATCGTCCCGAAATCGAAGAGAGAAGGAAGACAGGATTACGTCACAACCATCAGGTCATTAGTATATTATGGAAAGGTGTTATAGCTGCATTATCAGTCCGTTTTAATTGTCACACACTTGCAAAATGTGTTGTTTTCACGGTGCACCATGTCTAGAATTGCCTAACTTCATACACAAAAAGCCCACACTGAGGCTTAGGTGTAGGGGCAACTTCCCCACAGGATTGGTTAAACTTAAACGAATGTCTAAATTTTGTCCTTTTAAAATTTTGTTCTTCAACTTTTTTTTATTTTATTATTATTATATTATTTTTGCTTTAATTATGTGACAGGATTTTCGAAAGGGAGCTCTCTTTTCATTTCCATTGAAAAGTATTGGAAATTTGGATTTTTCTTTCTCAAAAACATGTGGAATTCAATCAAATTGGACACACGAAAATATCTATCACGATTATCACGAAACAAACGGACAAAAACGAACGAAATGTAAAATTTTCAACTCTCTAGGTAGCGTCCAAAAAACCCAAACACTAACGACGACCTTAGAAGATAGTTCAGACGTGTGACATTAAACCCATAAAAAAGTCCCAAAAATTGTCATCTCTGATCGATATTACTACTATTTAGTGACTAGGCAAGGTTCAAGGTTTTTCTATTCAGTTTATCACGTTTTGTTATCACCGAAACTACTATTGGAAACGAAGATGAATTTCTAAAATCTATTTTTTTTTTTTTAAAGAGGTTTGACAGAGGAAACTGTAACTGCTATGGTCTTATCGTCCCGAAATCGAAGAGAGAAGGAAGACAGGATAAGAGAAAGCCAGCCGTTCCGAGAACGAACATTATCCCATCAGGATAAAATCCGCCCTGGGCGGGAATCGAACCCGCGGCCTAGCGCTTACAAGGCAGACGCACTACCAACTAAGCTAAGTAGGCTGGCACATTTATTTCGATCGAGAAGAATAATATCATCTCCACATCTATTTTTTACTTTTTTCTATTCAAGTGGTTTGCTAGAACAGTAGGAAGAAGGAACTGTAACAACGGAGGTCTTACCTTTCCGAAATCTAGGAGGGGAGGATAGGATGGGAGACTGCCAGCCGTTCAGTGAACTTTTCTTTTTAGGATAAAGTTCGCTCCAGTCGGGAATCAAACCCACGACCTAACGCTTACAAGGTAGACGTACTACCTTTCAAGCTAACTAGGGTGGGTAAAAAAAAAATGACTTGTTCAATTTATTGACAATTCATAAATAATAAGTAAAAATAATTAATGACTCAAAAGCTCGAAAAAGCTTTAAAAGTTTCAAGTAAACATTTTAAAAAGGCTCTTGAAAATGTTCCGAAAAACAAACAAAAAATGAACAAAGAAGGGAGGGAGGTACGAGGTAGGAAGTAAACAGGTTTTAATATTGAAGACAAAAATATTCAACGTCATGAGATTCATTTTTTTTTTTTAAGGTAATAATCATAATAATGAACACAAAATTCAATTAGATTTAATGAATGTAACCTTGAAAAAAGATAAAACACGAAAATATCGAGTAGTGGCGGATGGCCCCTCAAAAATGAGTGTCACACCAAGGTATCATCAATCATAAAGTACACCAGACCTTGTTTAGACTCCTGGGAGTCCTGGGGTAAAGGGACTTTTTAGTACCATTCAATAGGATAAACAAGGTATATTCTACGTACGTGCCCCGGGCGGGAATCGAACCCGCGGCCTAGCGCTTACAAGGCAGACGCGCTACCAACTAAGCTAACTAGGCTGGCCATAAAGTACACGAGACCTTGTTTAGACTCCTGGGAGTCCTGGGGTAAAGGGACTTTTTAGTACCATTCAATAGGATAAACAAGGTATATTCTACGTACGTCGGGGATCAAACCAAGGACTTCTTGAACGGTAGCCCAGTAGCAGTTAACCCATTCTATGATACAGAGGACGTTACGTAACCCAACTACCTTGAAGCTGGGTCAAACCGGATGTCAGTATCGGAAGTGAGTAACAATGGGGTTAACCCGATGAAGGCTGGTTAGAATTGAAGAGTTGCTTTGTTGGAAAATGACCAATGGATGAGGTTAACATTGACCTATTTCATCTATTAAAATAGCTTAGGAAAGGGGTTAACCCGTCGAAGGCTGGTTAGAATTGAAGAGTTGCTTTGTTGGAAAATGACCAGTGGATGAGGTTAACATTGACCTATTTCATCTATTAAAATAGCTTAGGAAAAAGAATAGAACATAATTATATCTCTCTTATCCTGCCCGAGGGTTAACCCGATGAAGGCTAGTTAGAATTGAAGAGTTGCTTTGTTGGAAAATGACCAATGGATGAGGTTAACATTGACCTATTTCATCTATTAAAATAGCTTAGGAAAAAGAATAGAACATAATTATATCTCTCTTATCCTGCCCGAATAGGACCTAAAGTCCCAGTTTATATATAGGACCTAAAGTCCCAGTTTAAACAAGGTTTCGTGAGAATTGTGAGATCAAAGATAAAAAAAAAAACCTTTGAAAATCATTAATAAAAGTAACTAAGTAGGAAAAACTAACAAAGCGGGAAACTGAACTGCTGATATCTTCTCCTCACGAAAGACAAGAGAGAATGAAGACAGGATAGGAGAAAGCCAGCTGTTCCGAGAACGAACCTTACCTGGTTGGGCTAAATTCCGAAAAGTCCCAGTATAAACAAGGTTTCGTGAGAATTGTGCGATTAAAGATAAAAAAAACCTTTGAAAATCATTAATAAGAGTAACTAAGTAGGAAAAACTAACAAAGTAGGAAACTGAACTGCTGATATCTTATCCTCACGAAAGACAAGAGAGAATGAAGACAGGATAGGAGAAAGCCAGCTGTTCCGAGAACGAACCTTACCTGGTTGGGCTAAATTCCGCCTCGGGCGGGAAGCGAACCCGAGGTAATTATTTGCTAACCGTTTATAAAAGTAAAATTCACACCTATACAAATATAATGCAGAATATGGAGATCCCAAACGGGTTAAGATGTGTAACCTAGTTTTCAATGACCCCGATGGCGTCTGAAAGGAAATTAGAGTCTACAAAGGTATAAGCTCTTTGTCAGCAAACTATGAATTCAATGAGTGCAAAATGCAATGGGTTTAATGCCAAATTTAATACAAAATGGCAAATGATACCACAGGAAATTAACAAAACGAAAGGGCAATAAGTTAATATGTACTGTTAAACCAACCTTAATAAATGGTGAAGATGTCAATGTCAATACTACTTACTTACATTCCGTGGCCGGAAAGATGTCAATATTTAAAATTAATTTATTTGATAGAGGTGTAACTTCACATTATTTTTGCTTAAGATCTTTTGTGACGGGGGTATCCAACCCCTCACAAATGACCAGCCTGAGTGCGACCGGGAAAAGCCAGTATCAAGCGATTGCTCACCTGCTCACCCGTCCGGATACTAACCACGCGCAACGTTGCTTAGCTTCAGTGATTAATTGGGAACTGGTCCATTCAACGTGCTATCGCCCCCGCTGGCAAATTAACATTAGTGGAGATGTCTGTTTTACTTTTCCAAATTGGTGGAGATGTCTGTTTTACTTTTCCAAATTGGTGGAGATGTCTGTTTTACTTTTCCAAATTGGTGGAGATGTCGGATTTACTTTTCCAAATTGGTGGAGATGTCAGTTTTACTTTTCCAAATTGGTGGAGATGTCAGTTTTACTTTTCCAAATTGGTGGAGATATCATATTTACTTTTTCAAATTGGTGGAGATGTCATATTTATTTTTCCAAATTGGTGGAGATGTCATACGAAATTCACACCTATACAAATATAATGCAGAATATGGAGATCCCAATCGGGTTAAGATGTGTAACCTAGTTTTCAATGACCCCAATGGCGTCTGAAAGGAAATTAGAGTCTACAAAGGTATAAGCTCTTTGTCAGCAAACTATGAATTCAATGAGTGCAAAATGCAATGGGTTTAATGCCAAATTTAATACAAAATGGCAAATGATACCACAGGAAATTAACAAAACGAAAGGGCAATAAGTTAATATGTGTTGTTAAACCAACTTAAAATAAATGGTGAAGATGTCAATGTCAATACTACTTACTTACATTCCGTGGCCGGAAAGATGTCAATGTTTAAATTTAATTTATTTGATAGAGGTGTAACTTTTCACATTATTTTTGCTTAAGGTCTTTTGTGACGGGAGTTTCGACAAGCTATCCACCCTATCACAAATGACCAGCCTAAGTGCGATCGGGAAAAGTCAGTATCAAGCGATTGCCCACCTGCTCACCCGTCCGGATTAGTGTTGGGAACAATCGATTATTTCACATAATCGAGTATCAATAATCGATTATAAAAAATAATCGATTAATCGATTATTCTAATACGTGGAAAAGTCATGAGAAAAGTGCCTTATCCCAAGGGGAGGGGAGGCGGTATATAGGTACCATGTACAATGTACATCACAATCAGCGGGTGTCAAACTTCCGAGCGCGCAAGATCTGCGTAATTATACACAATCAGTGAACAACAAAAATCGGAAAGTAACTGACAGAAAGAAGTGATGAAAAGAAAAAAGTTTGATGGAGGAACTGTAACAAAGAGGTTTGATAAAGGAACTAACAAAGGAGGTGTTATCATCTCAAAATCGAATAAGAGAGAAGGACCGGATAGGAGAAAGCCAGCCGTTCCGAGAACGAATCTTATCTATTTAGATTTTAGAACAATTCCGGGCGGAAATCGGACCCGCGACCTAGCAACAGCCCTAAAAGTTGGGGGCTTATACAAATCTAGCGCTTACAAGGAAGACGAAAAGGTTGAGAGGCCAGCCTAGTTAGCTTTGTTAATAGCGCGTCTGCCTTGTAAGCGCTGGGCCGCGGGTTCGATTCCCGCCCGTGGCGGAACTTATCCTGATGGGAGAGTTTATTTAATACTTTCGAATTAACAGTTATCCAAAGCTGTGTCCACACATAGTCGACCGCGTCGATCGACGAGGTGAAGAGGTGAATCTATGTTGTCAAAGCAGTCGACGTCGATGGACGTGGTCGACTATGTTTGGACACACCTTATAAATAATAATCATAGATTAAGAGGTAAACTTTAATACCTTTAATACCTGGTAAGAGGTAAACTGTAGGTAGGTACATAATATGTACTTAAACGAACTTTAATATCCCAAAGTACATGTGTACTTAAAACGAATTTTAATATCCAAAGTACATGTAGGTACTATCTATGTTTATGGGTTTGATATTTGAAACGTCGACATTTACATCGGATGAGTAATCCAGGCCCTGATGCTGATGGAAGTGACACTCCCAGTACTATCAGTAGAACAGTGGTCCCTAAACTAAGGTCATATCATGTCTGGCTAGGGGACATCAAACAGAGAGTAGTCTAGGTTCTAGCTGTGGGACTATGAACAGGGAGGAGAACAGCTAACCCTAACCAGCCTAGCTGGAAGTTTTCAAAGAGTTCTCTCTGCTAAAACAAGCACAAATCCTCACGATGGTTAACTGCGGTTCAGGACGAGCCAATGAACATGGTAGCTGTGGGACTATGAACAGGGAGGAGAACAGCTAACCCTAACCAGCCTAGCTGGAAGTTTTCAAAGAATTCTCTCTGCTAGAACAAGCACAAATCCTCACGATGGTTAACTGCGGTTCAGGACGAGCCAATGAAGATGGCTAGAGCTAAAGACCATCATCCCCAGTTCATTCTGCCGTCACCATTCGGCGAAAGCTAAAGCCGCTAAAACAACAACAACCATGGTCGGCCAGTCCAGTTAGCTTGGGGAGTGGTGGACCAATAGTGGTCGCCTTCAAAAAAGGTTAAGAACCCCTGTCATTAGAGGGTGACCTCAAAAGCGAGAGATAAAACGAAACAACAACTATGGTCGGCCAGTCCAGTTAGCTTGTGGAGTGGTGGACCAATAGTGGTCGCCTTCAAAAAAGGTTAAGAACCCCTGTCATTAGAGGGTGACCTCAAAAGCGAGAGATAAAACGAAGATTTGCAAGGTTGTATCAATCTTTTATTCATAATATAGGTACCATGTACATCACAATCAGCGGGTGTCAAACTTCCGGGCGCGCAAGATCTGCGTAATTGTACACAATCAGTGAACAACAAAAATCGGAAAGTAACTGACCGAAAGAAGTGATGAAAAGAAAAAAGTTTGATGGACGAACTGTAACAAAGAGGTTTGATAAAGGAACTAACAAAAGAGGTGTTATCATCTCAAAATCGAAGAGAGAAGGACCGGATAGGAGAAAGCCAGCCGTTCCGAGAACGAATCTTACCTATTTAGATTTTAGAACAATCCCGGGCGGAAATCGGATCCGCGACCTAGCAACAGCCCTAAAAGTTGGGTTAGGCTTATACGAATCTAGCGCTTACAAGGAAGACGAAAAGGTTGAGAGGCAAGCCTAGTTAGCTTTGTTAATAGCGCATCTGCCTTGTAAGCGCTGGGCCGCGGGTTCGATTCCCGCCCGTGGCGGAACTTATCCTGAACGGATAATGTTCGTTCTCGGAACGGCTTAAAATTCACACCTATACAAATATAAGGCAGAATATGGAGATCCCAAACGGGTTAAGATGTGTAACCTAGTTTTCAATGACCCCAATGGCGTCTGAAAGGAAATTAGAGTCTACAAAGGTATGCTCTTTGTCAACAAACTATGAATTCAATGGGTGCAAAATGCAATGGGTTTAATGCCAAATTTAATACAAAATGGCAAATGATACCACAGGAAATTAACAAAACGAAAGGGCAATAAGTTAATATGTACTGTTAAACTGGCCACAGGAAATTAACAAAACGAAAGGGCCATAAGTTAATATGTACTGTTAAACCAACTTAAAATAAATAAATGGTGAAGATGTCAATGTCAATACTACTTACATTCCGTGTCCGGAAAGATGTCAATGTTTAAAATTAATTTACCTATTTGATAGAGGTTTAACTTCACATTATTTTTGCTTAAGGTCTTTTGTGACGGGAGTTTTACCCTCAATTCGACAAGCTATCCACCCCCTCACAAATGACCAGCCTAAGTGCGATCGGAAAAGCCAGTATCAAGCGATTGCCCACCTGCTCACCCGTCCGGATACTAACTATACGCGCAACGTTACTGAACTTCAGTAATTCCTTTAGAACTGGTCCATTCAACGTGCTATCGCCCCCGCTGGCAAATTAACATTAGTGGAGATGTCAGTTTTACTTTTCCAAATTGGTGGAGATGTCATATTTATTTTTCCAAATTGGTGGAGATATCATATTTACTTTTTCAAATTGGTGGAGACGTCATATTTATTTTTCCAAATTGGTGGAGATGTCATATTTATTTTTATTGGTGGAGATATCATATTTACTTTTTCAAATTCGGTGGATTTCCAAATTATTATATTTTTTCCCCAAATTAATAGTCAGTTTTTATCTCTCTCGTCTGAAAACCAGAAATAACTGACTAATCAATCTTCTGCGAAAGCTATTGGTGGATTTTTTTTCATTATTATTATTTTTTTATTGTTATTAAAGCTTGAGAACAGCTTAGTGAGAGTTATGTGACGAGTGCAATAATTAATATCGTCCTTGCCACAGCAGAGTGGAGTGGGGGGAGTGCCCTGGTGGGGGAATCGAACTTGCGACCCTCTGATACGTAATCCGAACCCATCCCATGTCAGTTTAATTTATGTTGCAAGCCAATTCCCATCAGATGTGGCATAGCCCCTGACCTTTCAGAACAATAAGATCAAATGACTATTCGCTGTATTTAGCTGTAAAGGGTACCTATCTACCTATATTACGAGCATATATCAGCATTTTATTACCTTGGTACATTCTTTTCCATCCCAACCTTTTAACAAGGTTTGAGGTTTGACCTTGATAAAGATGACAAACATCCAAGTCTAATAATAGATAATGTGATGTGGAAAATTCATTTGGATTATTTTTACAATGGTAGAAGTAACAAGGATCTGTAATTGGTCAAAAAAAATATAAAGACCAAGGTTAGAGTCGACAATTTTTAAGATTGGATTTAGGTATACATACTCGTAAGTTTGTGTTGTCTGCCCATTACTTTCTATTACTATAGTTATAGCGAGGCTACTATACTAGTAATGAGAAAGTATTGTTTTAGGCTAGTATCCTCCGTGTTTAAAGTCCCCCAGCCAGACCAACTTATAGCTCCATCTTATATTATAAAATCAAGATCCATTCACTCATTCACATTTCATAGTTCACACACTGATCGCTCTATCTCCCGAACCACAACACCTCGAAAGCTGAAATTTAGTAGGAATATTCGTTTTATGGTCTAGGTGTGCAATTAGAAAGGATTTTGCGAAAATATAAACCGATCCTGAGATATGATCAAATTTTGGTCGCTAAAATCTCCATAAGAAATAGACAGTGTGCAGAGACTGCGGGAGAGAAATGTTCCGCTCTCGACCAACATTTTGAGTTTCGTTTATGTTTTTAGTTTGATAACTATGTAGTTGATAGGAAGCGCGCAGCGCGACCGTATTTTTTATTATTTTCTACAAGTTCGGCCATGCCTTTTCTACAAGTTTGGCCATGCCTCGGGATGAACTAGCCGGGATTCCGGAGCGAAGCGACGGAATTCAGCTAGTAATAATATATGGGTAGAATATTTATCAACCGTACCCACAATATTCCGGTTGACTGAAGTGTCTGGGCCAGAGTAAACAGAAGATACCAAAATGTGTCAAATGTATGTCACAACGTTTATCTGCCATATCTGCCAGATGGCCTTGTCTGTCTATCTGTGTCTAATATTTGGGTTTTATCTTTAAGTCTACAAGTCTATTACTAATATTATCTACTAATAAGAGTATAATAATAATAAGTCTAATAATAAACCTATTACTACAGAGCCTACCTCATCTAAAATACTTGAAAAAGAAAAGAGGTTTGATAGAGGGAAATGTAACAAGAGAGGTCTTTTCGTACCGAAATCGAAGACTCTCTTCGACAGTCAGCCGTTCCGAGAACGGACCTCATTTGTTAAGGATGAAGTTCGCCTTCGCCCCAAGAGTGAATCGAATCCGATTTTTTTTTTTTAATCGTAGCAATGAAACAACTACTACACCAAACCATGTGGTCTGTGTCGTAGCATGCCCATCCCGTAGTATGCTCCTCATCAGATGGGCGAGAAGAGACACAATACTTCCCATTTAGGTGCTTGGTCAACACGAGAACACCAGAAAGTTCCCGTTTAGGAGAACAAAGCTAATCTATCTGCTAGAATAATCCGTAGGAAAAATGTAGGAAATTAACTATCTGCTAGTACAATCAGTAGGAAAAATGTACGAAATTAACTATCTGCTACTGCTAGTACAATCAGTAGGAAAATCAGGAAAAAGGTATGAAACTAACTACCTGCTAGTACAATCAGTAGGAAAAATGTACGAAATTAACTATCTGCTACTGCTAGTACAATCAGTAGGAAAATCAGGAAAAAGGTATGAAACTAACTATCTGCTAGTACAATCAGTAGGAAAAAGGTACGAAATTAACCATCTGCTAGTACAATCAGTAGGAAAAAGGTACGAAATTAACCATCTGCTAGTACAATCAGTAGGAAAAATGTAGGAAATTAACTATCTGCTAGTACAATCAGTAGGAAAAAGGTACGAAATTAAAAATATCACCTTCGTCATTCGTTTTCCTCTCGTACGTAATGCAGTATCCAATGTATTTTCACATACGTACGTAAAGTGTACCTAATATACACGAGTAATCTGTGTGTACCTACCTAATGATGTGTATATTTGTATGTTTATATAGAGTGCTACAAAAGTTTAGAAACCCTTAAGATTAAATCACCGCCAGGTCGAGTTCCGGCCTCAAGGCCTAGGCTGCAGACATAGATAGATAGACAAAACTATCCTTATGCGAAACGCTTCGCCGCTTTTCAATCCTGTCATAGAGTCATATGTAACTCCGTCAATTTTCCACATATTGTCATGAAAATTCGACCATATGTTAGAAAATTATGCCTAGAAAAACTCCTAAAATCCAGCATAGTCCGATCTACAGGAGGCTCAAAAGATATTCAGGGTCTTCCAGACTTTCAGCACAACCTGTAGGATCTAGGAAACAGTATTTCTATTGTACAGGGGAATCATAGCAAGTTCAGCACAGAAGGTCCCATCTACAGGAAATTCCAAAGGTCCCATCTGCTGGATGTTCAAAAGTTTAGCCCAAGTCACAACCTGTATACATGGAAACTGAGAAACAGTATTTCTATTGTACACGGGAATCATAGCATTCTCTACTATGCTATGGACCTTCCTATGGAGAGGATACCAAACAATCACATTTCTCGCATTCTTTACGTCTTTACGTCCCGCGCGTCCTTACCAATTTACACTCCACACATTCCTATGGACATGCCAGCTACCATCAGAATTTGTCAACTAATGGAATTTCAGGAACTGACTGAAGTATTTTAGGTAGAAATGGGAATTTTAGGACGGAAATTTTAGGTAGAAAATCACTACTATCTTCTGTCCTGACCGCTTTTCCAGTAGTGTTCGTTCCTCCAACCATCTCCAGTTCCAGTAATCCAAACCAGTAATGTATTAGCTGTCCTGAACGAAATTACCAACAATATTATCGGAAAACTTTGACTACATCTTTCTGACTCCCAATGACGTGATAGTAGTGTGTTCCTATCTTTAAAGTCATGGCGTAGAATTGGAAACAAATAAGTATTGCGTGACTGGCTGATTAATCAATTAAAAATGCTTTGCCCACCTCTGTGGCCGAGTGGTCAAAAGCACTGACCCTCGACCCGGAGGTGCTGGGTTAGAAGCCCGGCCAGGGCGGAAATTTTCTAACCAAACTTTTCCGTTCCTGAGAGGCGTTGAATGGAAAAGAATATGACTTGAACCTTGAAGAAATGTGAAACTACACTCTTCACTCGAAAAAACGTCGTACCGACCTTGTTTAGACTGCTGGGGTAAAGGGACTTTATAGTCCCATCCAAGCAGGATAAAAATGGTAGGTATATTCGATTCTATTCTACCGATTGTCAGTGTGTTCTACGCGAGGAGTGTGGAATATGATGTCGGGAGTGTGGAATATGATGTCAGGATTGTTTCCTGGAATAGCCATCGATATAAAAAGTAAACAGACCACCTAATAGACAATAGAACATATAAATTCACAATTAAAAATCTGAAATCGTAAGCATTTAATTGCGAACGTTTTATCAGCTTATCAAAGAAGAGAACCTATCAATAGGAAAAATTTCCCAAATGGGATTAGGGAGGTATATCATGTGTTCTACGCGAGGAGTGTGGAATATGATGTCAGGATTGTTTCCTGGAATAGCCATCAATATAAACAGTAAACAGACCACCTAATAGACAATAGAACATATAAATCCACAATTAAAAATCTGAAATCGTAAACATTTAATTGCGAACGTTTTATCAGCTTATCAAAGAAGAGAACCTATCAATAGGAAAAATTTCCCAAATGGGATTAGGGAGGTATATCTATCGCTTCTTGGAAAATATTGTGTGATGGTTCTTATAGTGTGTCCAGATCAATGTGACAGCAAAAAAATAGGCATTGTTGCCAAACAGGTCACATGTGCAATGGTAGAGAATCTCTAAAAGGGGAGGGTGTGTCCAGATCAATGTGACAGCAAAAAAATAGGCATTGTTGCCAAACAGGTCACATGTGCAATGGTAGAGAATCTCTAAAAGGGGAGGCTATATTGCACAGTGCTTCCTCCGACAGTGAAACAACAGTTCTGGAATCCAACCTCTGAACTTAGAGCTACCTCTGCATTTTAAAAGAGAGAGTTTATCAAAAATAGACTTTACCTCAATCGCAACAATGTAAGGATTTCCTGCAATCTGATTGGTTCCTTCATTTTGGGTTGATTACTCATTGCTGCCACATTGATCTGGATGAACTATAGGTATGCACTTCAAGAAATTCAAGATAAGTTGTTCTTTTACATCCGTCCCGCGCGGAACTCGAACCCAGTACCTCCGGGTTGAGAGTCAATGTTCCTAACCGCTCGGACTTAGAGGTGGCTACGGCTCTGACATCTGTTACCTCCCACTCATACCAGACCGGTGTCCTCAAAAAGAGAATGGTAAGTAATATAGTAATGCAAGTACAGATACAAGTATTCAAGTATAATAGAGGTCCTAACTTGGTGGTATAAGTACACAGAGGTATTATCGTGACCGCGTGGTCAAGTTCTCAAATAAATGAGGGTAAAATTCCATACCTCGGCTGAGATCGAACCCACGCCCTCCTGATTACCAGGCGAGCATCTTGACCACTACGCCACCGAGGCAGGGAGAGATACCTTTAATACCTCAAGTACAAACAGTACATAGGTAGATAAAATAAACTTTAATATCCCAAAGTACAAGTGTACTTAAAACGAATTTTAATATCCAAAGTACATGTATCTATGTTTATGGGTTTGATATTTGAAACGTCGACATTTACATCGGATGAGTAATCCAGGCCCTGATGCTGATGGAAGTGACACTCGGAAAGGATACCAAACAATCACATTTCTCGCATTCTTTACGTACCGCGCGTCCTTACCAATTTACACTCCACACATTCCTATGGACATGCCAGCTACCATCAGAATTTGTCAACTAGCGGAATTTTAGGAACTGACTGAAGTATTTTAGGTAGAAATGGGAATTTTAGGACGGGAATTTTAGGTAGAAAATCACTACCATCTTCTGTCCTGACCGCTTTTCCAGTAGTGTTCGTTCCTCCAACCATCTCCAGTTCCAGTAATCCAAACGAGTAATGTAGCTGTCCTGAACGAAATTCATCATCATTGTTGTTGCGTCTTCGTAGCCGAAGGTTGCTCAGATTCCTCTAATGACATTCCTCCATTCTTTTGCACTCCCCATATGTGTTGATGAATATTATCGGAAAACTTTGAACTACTTGTTGTTCTGTATATATTTATTGTACCTATACTTTTGTAAATATTCCAAATAAAAAGAGTTAAATAATAATAATAATAATAATAAATGACAAAACCTTGAAAATGAAGAACACTCTTGGTCTTCTTTTAATTAGATAAATAGGTAGTACAAGAACAAGAGTATAGTATTCTTTTGTTCGCCATTATAACTCTCACATACCCCCAGGGGTACGCTTACCCTCGGTTGAGAATCGCTGGCCTAAGGTATAGGTATAGTGTTGTATAGTTGTGATAGTGCCAGTGTTCCGCATGATTGAAGAAAGTTGCTCAGTCCCATCTCATCAGGGCCAGAGGTTCAAGATTCAATGTAACAGCTCACTGTGTATAGAACTTAGATTAGACTTACAAAACTCTCTTGGTTATAGTCTTGGTGGCTTAGCTCTCGCCTGGTAAACAAGAGGACGTGGATTCAATCCCCGCATTGGCATGGGATTTTTATCCTCATTTATTTAGGAATTTGGGCGCATGATAATGGAGCTCTAAGGGTTAGGTGGTAGAGAACGCCTCCGGTGAAGTCTATTACTAATATTACGGTTTTATCTACTAATAAGAGTATAATGGAAAAATGTACGAAAATAATTACCTGCTAGTACAATCAGTAGGAAAAAGGTACGAAATTAACTATCTGCTAGTACAATCAGTAGGAAAAATGTATAAAATTAACCATCTGCTAGTACAATCAGTAGGAAAAAGGTACGAAATTAAAAATATCGCCTCCGTCATTCGTTTTCCTCTCGTACGTAATGCAGTCACCAATGTATTTTCACATACGTACGTAAAGTGTACCTAATATACACGAGTAATCTATGTGTACCTACCTAATGGTGTGTATTTGTATGTTTATATAGAGTGTTACAAAAGTTTAGCAACCCTTAAGATTAAATCACCGCCAGGTCAAGTTTCGGCCTCAGCACGCAGTTTTTTTATGAAATCCTTTTTTTTTAGGCCTAGGCTGCAGACATAGATGGACAGACAAAACTATCCTTATGCGATAAACTTCGCCGCTTTTCAATCCTGTCATAAAGTCAGAACTCCGTCAATTTTCCACATATTGTCATAAAAATTCGGCCATATGTTAGAAAATTATGCCTAGAAACATTCCTAAAATCCAGCCAGCATAGTCCGATCTACAGGAGGCTCAAAAGATATTCAGGGTCTTCCAGACTTTCAGCACAACCTGTAGGATCTAGGAAACAGTATTTCCTAGATTTCCTAGAACACCACCTGCCTTGGTGGTGTAGTGGTCAAGGCGCTCGCCTGGTAAACAGGAGGGCGTGGGTTCAATCCCAGCCGAGGTATGGAATTTTCTCCTCAATATAAATTGAGAATTTGACCACAATAATAGTAGTAGCCTACTGCTGGAGTAAAGGGACTTTTCAGTCCTACAGGAAATTCCAAAGTTCCCATCAGCTGGATGTTCAAAAGTTTAGCTCAAGTCACAACCTGTATACATGGAAACTAGGAAACAGTATTTCTATTGTACACGGGAATCATAGCATTCTCTACTATGCTATGGACCTTCCTGTGGAGAGGATACCAAACAATCACATTTCTCGCATTCTTTACGTCCCGCGCGTCCACCAATTTACACTCCACACATTCCTATGGACATGCCAGCTACCATCAGAATTTGTCAACTAGCGGAATTTTAGGAGCTGACTGCAGGATAAACAAGGTATATTCTATTCTACCGATTGTCAGTGTGTTCTACGCGAGGAGTGTGGAATATGATGTCAGGATTGCTTCCTGGAATAGCCATCGATATAAACAGTAAACAGACCACCGAATAGACAATAGAACATATAAATCCACAATTAAAAATCTGAAATCGTAAACATTTAATTGCGAACGTTTTATCAGCTTATCAAAGAAGCAAAAATAGCAATGTAAGGATTTCCTGCAATCTGATTGGTTCCTTCATTTTGGGTTGATGACTCATTGCTGTCACATTGATCTGGATGAACTATATAGTTCCTATAATAAAGTAATATATTCCACAAAATTTTCGATGGTCAGTTTTCTATGTCAAAACACGTTTTGAGGTCTCCAAGAGCCTAAATCCAAAGTCTGAATAATTTGGTATGTAGTCCACAAATGTGACAAAGGATGCAATACAAAACTTTCGGTTGAAACCGGTGCAGGGGTTGGTGGCAATTTGGCCGCTTTTTGGCGGATTTCGAGAGATAGAAAGTGGAGAAAGTAAGAGGAAGAAAGAGAGAGGGAGAGAGAAGAGGAGGAAGAAGATCCAGAGAGAAAGAGAGAAAGAGAGAGGGAAGAAAGAGAGGAAAAGAAGAGGGAAGAAAGAGAGGAAAAGGAGAGAGAGAGAGAGAGCTAGGAGGGAATATTATATTGATTGCCTACATGCACTATGAACACATAAACTAGACATGTTGAGAGACATGCGTCCTATAGTAAATCAGTGCTTCTCAAACTATTTCAATTTGCGACCAGGACCAAAATCTGAGCTTAAAATTAAATTGATCCCAAGGGCAAGGAAAACCTAGACCCTTGACAAATGGAGTGTGCCTGAAGGCATGTGATGTGTTCCAATCCACTTGACCCCGAAACTCGGATTAAGTTTAAGTAAGCTGATTTGAATTCAGATTAAGCCAAACTCTTGGATTAAACACATAAACTATAGACATGTACAGAGACTTGCGACCTATAGTATAAATCAGGACTTCTCAAACTATGTACATATTCCAACCCATTTTGAGTAATCGCGGGTGAAGGACAGACATTCTTAGAAACAAACTGAAGAGGAGGCAAAAACTCACAATCGGCTATAGCGCCAGATGGTAAAGTAAGTATTAGTGGTACACTGGCACAGTGGTCCCTAAAATTGAGCAAAAAAAAAAAAAAAATGCTCCTATTCTTCAACTTCTCTCTCTTTCTCGTCACCAGCTGTTACTCAATAATATTTGAGTGAGCTCTCGCCGACTTACAGTTGAGAAGTTTAATGTAATAGAAAGTCGTGTGATGTTCACACCAGATTTTTCATTCTTATTTCTACGATGTGCGATCATTATCATCGATGTAAATCTTTTTCTCTTTCCTTTTCCTCTCTCTCTCTTCTTTCTTGTTCAATAGTTTCCGTCTCTGTTTCCTCTTCTCATTTCTTCCGAATGATTTCGTATGAATGAACCCTATACACTAGCTCTTTCTCTCTCTCTCTCTCTTCATGCCTTTCTCTCTCTCCCTTTATACGTGTCTCTCTCCTGATTCATTTGCCCTCAAGAACCGATAGCGAAATTACTTTTGGCGGAGATGTCTATTTTACCTGCCTTCAAAAAGTACCAAAATTACGAGTTCTTTTCCTCCCATTTCACTACTATTTATATTACTATCACTATCTACTAGTTAGGTATCCCATTTTTACTATAGTTAGGGATCCATATAATGGTACATATTTGATCATTGACTAGTTGTACAATGGTATAATGGTACATCATTGACTAGTTGTACAATGTACATCTTGGAATCTGATTGATATGTGTCACATGTGATCGTGTTTGTGAAATTAGTTTGACATTCAAAGGAACCGCCTTAACTCGAGAAAGAGAGAGAGAGAGAGACGTGTCTCTCTCCTGATTCATTTGCCCTCAACAACCGTCTTAACTCTCTCCTCTAGGCGAGAAAGAAAGAGAGAGAGAGAGAGAGAGAGAGAGAGAGAGAGAGAGAGAGAGAGAGAGAGAGATAATAATGGAGGAGGAGGAAAAGAAGAATAAGACGGAAAAAATAAAATAAAAAAGAGAACGGGAATAAGGAGCAAAAAGAAGAGAATATGTCATAAAGAAGGAGGGAGAATATGTCATAAAGAAGGAGGAGGATTATATTTAAAAGAAGAAGAGAAGAAAGAGGAGGAAAAGAAGAAAGAAAAGGATGAAGAGGAAGAAAGAGAAAGAGGAGGTGGGTGAAAAAAACATGAAATTCTTTTGTAGTTCGGTTCCAAATGAAGAGTACTTGTTGTAAATCTGATGATATGTAAAGTTGTTGTTGTTGTTGTTGTTGTTGTTGTTGTTGTTGTTGTTGCTGTTGTTGTTCATATTGTTGTAAATTCGATACCGTGTGAAGTTGTTGAAATGCTGTGTGCATTGGGAAATGAATAGACAAGATGTCGTTTCTTTTGTTCGCCTCCTAAACTTAATAATGTATTCGCAACACAACTCAAGCACTCACACAGATTTTACCAAATCTCTACAGAGCATTTGAGTAAGAAGAACACGATGCTCTTCCTTCTAATGATGTAAATCAGGGCTTCCCAAACTATGGGTTAATGGTCAGAAACTCAGGACCACAATCTGAGTTAATCTTTAAACCAAGTCTTCGATTACCTAAATAATCTGATTGGTCAATTTCAATCTTTTTAGCCAATCAGAGCCAGCCTAGTTAGCTTGGTTGATGGCGCGTCTGCCTTGTAAGCGCTAGACCGCGGGTTCGATTCCCGCCCGGGGCGGATTTTATTCTGATGGGATAAGGTTCGTTCTCGGAACGGCTGGCTTTCTCCTATCCTGTCTTCCTTCTCTCTTCGATTTCGGGACGATAAGACCTTGGAGAGCTCTCGATTATTATTATTTTCATCCTTCTCTCTCTCTCTCTCTCTCTCTCTCTCTCTCTCTCTCTCCAGATCTTCAAGGAGCAGCTGTCCCTTATATTTGTCCCGTGTTGAAGATAAAACCCCAAATTCAGTGTCGTAGAATTGGGATTAGTGGGACACCCCGAAATATCTGTATTATTATTCCCAGGTATTCCATGTCTCTCTCTCTCTCTCGTCACCAGCTGTTACCCAATAATATTTGAGTGAGCTCTCGATTATTATTTTCATCCTTCTCTCTCTCTCTCTCCAGATCTTCAAGGAGCAGCTGTCCCTTATCTTTGTGCCGTGTTGAAGATAAAACCCCAAATTCAGTGTCGTAGAATTGGGATTAGTGGGACACCCCGAAATATCTGTATTATTATTCCCAGGTACTTTCGGGATGGGGCTGAAACGTCCCTTTACCGGGGCCAAGCCAAATAGGACCAAGTTTCAATATGCCCGTTCCGTAGTAGCAGAGCCGTTTTTAGCTAATAAGGAGGCGAGGGGGCCCGGGCCCCGCCCTCGAGCTTCACTTCTCTCCTTTACTGAAGGCCAGCCTCCCAAAATTTGGAACATTCTTTGTTCGCCCCTGAATTCTGAATTTAGTGTTGAAATCCCAATCCAATGCGCCCCCCCCCCACTATCCTTCCTTCCAGCACTAAACTATGGCACATGCCTTCACAATAGGGCACGTTCTCTCTGTGTCTTAATTGAGAGAATTCCCCCTATTTTATTATTATTATTTTGAAACAATAATAATAATAATAAGCGCACGTTTCTTTGGAATCTTTGGAGGACATGAATAGAAATAGAAAGAATCTTAATATATGAAATGAATAAAAATATAAATAAATAGGTACCTATATAGTTCATCCAGATCAATGTGACAGCAATGAGTCATCAACCCAAAATGAAGGAACCAATCAGATTGCAGGGTTGCAAGCCGATTCCCATCAGATGTGGCATAGCCCCTGACCTTTAAGAACAATAAGATCGAATGACTATTCGCTGTATCTAGCTGTAAAGGGTACCTATCTAGCTGTATAATATATAGGTAGATAGGTACCCCTCGTAATATTATTACGAGCCGATATATCAGCATTTTATTACCTTGATGCATTCTTTTCCATCCCAACCTTTTAACAAGGCTCCAGGTTTGACCTTGATAAAGATGACAAACATCCAAGTCTAATAATAGATAATGTGATGTAGAAAATTTATTGAGATAAGATTATTTAGAATGAGATTAGAAGAAGATAGATTAAGATATTAGAGATAAGAGAAGATAAGATAGGATAGAAGATTACAGAGATAAGATTATTTTTACAATGATCAAGATTAAGATAAGATTATTTATTAAGAGATAAGATTATTTTTACAATGGTACAAGTTACAAGGATCTGTAATTGGTCGAAAAAAGTATAAAGACCAAGGTTAGAGTCGACAATTTTTACGATTGGATTTAGGTATACATACTCGTAAGTTTGTGTTGGTCTGCCCATTAATTTCTATTACTATAGTTATAGCGAAGCTATACTAGTAATGAGAAAGTTTAGTATTGCTTCAGGCTAGTATCCTCCCTGTTTAAAGTCCCCCCCGCCAGACCAACTTATAGCTCCATAATAATATATAGGTAGAATATTTATCGACCGTACCCACAATATTCCGGTTGACTGAAGTGTCTGGGCCAGAGTAAACAGAAGATACCAAAATGTGTCAAATGTATGTCACAACGTCCGCCCGTATGTTAATGTGAATAAATAATGTGAAATAAAAGTAGAGTCTTTGGGAATAGCCAGTCCAAGACACATCGGAACCATCGTTTGGTGACCGCTGCACCAAACTACAGACCTAAAATGCATTTCTCTCTCTGGTTGGGTGTACTAAAGCTCCAAATACTTGCATTCTCTTCAGAGTGCACAGAGTGAATGCACTTCTCCTAATGCCATGGATAAGAGGGGGTCCCAATCCCAATGCATTCAATTGTGTACAGAGTGTTTCGAAAGTCCTTCTCAACCTGACATTAACATTTGAACGAGTTACGTTTTTATCCTCCTTTAGACGCTTTAACTCTGATGTCTCTGATAAACAGGTTGTTCGTGCCGATTTCACACTGCAATTGTATAAAGTGACGTTTTATTTGAACATTTGAATTTTTTGATAGAACATCCTATAGTCATCCAAAATACTACCGTCTGATTGGCCAATTTCCCATGGATAAGAGGGGGTCCCAATCCCAATGCATTCAATTGTGTACAGAGTGTTTCGAAAGTCCTTCTCAACCTGACATTAATATTTGAACGAGTAACGTTTTTTTTTTCTTCCTTTAGGCGCTTTAACTCTGATGTCTCTGTTAAACAGGTTGTTCGTGCCGATTTCACACTGCAATTGTTTAAAGTGACGTTTTATTTGAACATTTGAATTTTTTGATAGAACATCCTATAGTCATCCAAAATACTACCGTCTGATTGGCCAATTTCCAATGGATAAGAGGGGGTCCCAATGCATTCAATTGTGTACAGAGTGTTTCGAAAGTCCTTCTCAACCTGATTAACATTTGAACGAGTAACGTTTTTTATCCTCCTTTAGACGCTTTAATTACTCTGATGTCTCTGTTAAACAGGTTGTTCGTGCCGATTTCACACTGCAATTTATTGTATAAAGTGACGTTTTATTTGAACATTTGAATTTTTTGATAGAACATCCTATAGTCATCCAAAATACTATACGGTCTGATTGGCCAATTTCCTTTAAAAGTAAGTTTTAGCTTGGAAGGTAGCGCTAGGTCGCGATTTCAATTTTATCCTGAACGGATAATATTCGTTCTCGGAACGACTGGCTTTCTCCTATCCTGTCTTCCTTCTCTCTTCGATTTCAGGACGATAAGACCTTAGGTCTTTAGGAGTTACAGTCCCCTCTGTCAAACCTAAAAATATACATAGCTTGGAAGGTAGCGCTAGGTCACGATTTCAATTCTCGCCCGGGGCGGATTTTATCCTGAACGGATAATATTCGTTCTCGGAACGACTGGCTTTCTCCTATACTGTCTTCCTTCTCTCTTCGATTTCAGGACGATAAGACCTTAGGTCTTTAGGAGTTACAGTCCCCTCTGTCAAACCTAAAAAAAATGCAATCGTTCGAGGGGCGAAGAATTTTTAAAACACACTGTAGTTAAGAAGCCCCCCCCCCTTAGAGTGCTGCTAATGCATTGTTACATTCAGTGAAGGGGGGGTAAGGCAACCTGATCTTCTCAGAACAGCTGAGCGGGAACCAGTGAGCTGTAAGAACCAAAGCTATGAGACACAGCTTATGGTTTGGAACTTGAGAGACGATCGATGGTATGGTGCCTCGCCAAAAAAAAAAAAAAAAAAAAAAAAAGTTAGGTAGGTGAGTTAATATAGGTATCTAACAGTCTACCACCTACTAAGGTATCTTCCAGATTGATAGGTACATTGTGACAATTGAGAATGAGTTCTGGTAGGTAATTAGTAATTATCCAATACCCAAAAATAACACTACATAGGTACATTTATGTAGGTACTTATACCTAAATATACTTATCTTTTTTTTTTTCAGTTTTCCTGATTACTAAACTTCCGGGTTGAAAAATCAGGTTTCGGTGTGGTTTTCTCCATTTTACTTAATTATATCACCTGAAATTTTGTTAGTTCTCTCCTTAACAGCTGATTCGGTAACATCTATGTGAGTACTTATGTGTGTGTGGTTACCAGAAGGTGCTTGACACCCGTAAAAAACCGTGCATTATGTCATTCGGTGAAAATTTGATTGAATTCCACCAAATTAGTATATGTTGTCTACCAATATATATGTATTCTCTGTGATTTTCACACTTTTTTTAAGTTTGATAAGTAGAGGGAACTGTTTGATAGAGGGAACTGTTACTGCTAAGGTCTTATCGTCCCGAAATCGAAGAGAGAAGGATGACAGGATAAGGATATAGCCAGCCGTTCCGAGAACAAACCTTGTCCGTTCAGGATAAAATCCGCCTAACCTATAGATCTCTATTATTATGCTGTCAAATTCTCAAAAAAGAAGGATAAAAGTTCATCCTTCCGGTGGGATCGAACCCGCGCCCTCCTGCTTACCAGGCGAGCATATTGACCACTATACGCCAGAACAATGCCCAAATATGAACTCCTCTCTCCTCTATCTGTGTGGGTTGTATGCTGTGATCTTGATTCTTAGGCCATTGTTCTTTTGTTTCTGTTATGTAGACGACTAAAAATCTATCCGTAAATTTTGAACAATCATGTAAAACAACTAAAAAACCGATAATAGGTGTTAAATTTATAAATTACCTATAGTCTCACAATGTACCACCAAATATTAAGACAATTTAACTATAACCTATCCTTAAACCAAATTAAGAAAGGTAACTTCAAGTCCAAGAACCAAACAAAATCTACAATAAATCTATCTTATAACAACCAAATCAAGATACTATATATGTACATATACTTTTTTGTTTCTGTTATGTAGACGACTAAAAATCTATCCCTAAATTTTGAACAATCATGTAAAACAACAAAAAAACCGATAGGTGTTAAATTTATAAATTACCTATAGTCTCACAATGTACCACCAAAAATTAAGACAATTTAACTATACCTATCCTTAAACCAAATTAAGAAAGGTAGGTAACTTCAAGTCCAAGAACCAAACAAAATCTACAATAAATCTATCTTATAACAACCAAATCAAGATACTATATATGTACATATACATACAGTCTACAGTAATCTACATTACTAGGTACCATTTCCATTTGTCTGTTATATTTCGACGAATCTTAGACTGTGTTTTGGAGTAAAGTTATCTCCATGGAGTAATCTAGCCCCAGGTTACGGTACCTAATATTAGGTACAACAACCAAATTAAGACACCCAATGGCTATTATTAGTCCGTGCAAAAATGATATTCGAATGACCAATATGACCATCTAGGTACCTATTATAATATTAGGTACAACAACCAAATTAAGACACCCAATGGCTATTATTAGTCCGTGCAAAAATGATATTCGAATGACCAATATGACCATTGTTCTCCCAATTGCTCATTTTAGTCCAGTCAAATTAATCAAATTACCTACCTACACCCAAGTTCTGATTATATTATGTAGATAGGTAGATAAAATAGTTAGGTACAAATCATAGGTACCTAATTACATTAGGTCAAATAATAAAATTATCTACCTAAACCTAATTACGTCCAGCCTAGTTAGCTTGCTAGCGCGCCTACCTTGTTAGTGCTCGGTCGCGGGTTCGATCCCCTCTAGGGGCGAACTTTATCCTTAACCGGTAAGGTTCGTTCTCGGAACGGCTGGCTTTCTCCTATCCTGTCTTCCTTCTATTCGATTTCGGGACGATAAAAACTCCGTTACCGGTCAGCTCCCATGGCGTAGTGGTCACTGCACTCGCCTTGCACGCGGGAGATCCGGGTTCGATTCCCGGCGGGGTCAAGAAATTTGTATCATGCAAATGATTGATTCCATGACTGGCTGTTGCGGGGCCCACTCAGCCTCGTGAGGAAAATGAGTAGCTATGACATATAAATGCGCATAGCGACCGGTGCCAGCATGGTAGGTAAACATTGGATTTTAGGATTATTGATTATGTACTTACAGTCCTACATATTATGTAGATATGTACATAATATATGTAGGGTCCTACATATTATGTAGATATGTACATATATGTAGGTACCTACGTCCTACTATTAATAAATGTAAATGTAAATGCAGTTTCTTTGTGTTGTTATGTCACAATTTAAATCAGATCTAATCAGATGTTTTGTATGATTTGGAACTTGATATTTGATTAAAATGAAATTTGGCACAATTGTTTTATATGTACTTACAGTCCTACATATTATGTAGATATGTACATAATATATGTAGGTACCTACGTCCTACTATTAATAAATGTAAATGCAGTTTCTTTGTGTTGTTATGTCACAATTTTGGTGCTCACTGCAGCATTGTAGGATTTTCCCAATATCTCAATAATCCTAAAATCCAATGTTCACCTACCATGCTGACACCGGTCACTATGCGCATTATATTACATAGCTACTCATTTTCCTCACGACTACTCACGAGGCTGAGTACAGCCAGTCACGGTATCAATCATTTGCATGATACAAAAAATATCTTGACCCCGCCGGGAATCAAACCCGGGTCTCCCGCGTGCAAGGCGAGCGCAGTGACCACTACGCCATGGGAGCTGGGTTCAGTATATTACATAGCTACTCATTTTCCTCACGAGGCTGAGTGGGCCCCGCAACAGCCAGTCACGGTATCAATCAATGGCATGATACAAATATCTTGACCCCGCCGGGAATCAAACCCGGGTCTCCCGCGTGCAAGGCGAGCGCAGTGACCACTACGCCATGGGAGCTGGGTTCAGACTCAGAGGTGGCTACGGTTCTGACATCTGTTACCTCCCACTCACACCAGACCGGTGTCCTCAAAAAGAGAATGGTAAGTAATAGTAATGCAAGTACAGATACAAGTATGCAAGTATAATAGAGGTCCTAACTTGGTGGTATAAGTACACAGAGGTATGAAGTGAATTATACTCCCACGGTTGCGTCTGTGGTAGAGTGGTTAGCTTGTAGGTGGTGAAAATTATTATGAAGTTGTATGTATAAGTAGATAAGAAATGTACAAGCACATAAACATGTAGGTAGTAAAATCTACGAATCTAGGTAAGATTCGTAAATTTTAAAATGCAAGTCGTTTCCTACCCATCTGACAAAAATACCTATCTAAGTGTTAACGCCATACCTAATGGGTTAACCTGTATAGAACCCTCAAGGGTTAAATAACATATGATCAGGCATTCAGTTTAGTCGCAACACGTCTGTGGTAGAGTGGTTATTAGCTTGTAGGTGGTGAAAATTATTATGAAGTTGTATGTATAAGTAGATAAGAAATGTACAAGCACATAAACATGTAGGTAGTAAAATCTACGAATCTAGGTAAGATTCGTAAATTTTAAAATGCAAGTCGTTTCCTACCCATCTGACAAAAATACCTATCTAAGTGTTAACGCCATACCTAATGGGTTAACCTGTATAGAACCCTCAAGGGTTAAATAACATATGATCAGGCATTCAGTTTAGTCGCAACGCGTTAACTTTTGATTCTTACATGCTAGCCTATCGGCTACCCTGTACTGGTGTAAAATAATAAAATTTGGTAGTCTTCTCATTGAGCTTAACAGTGACACATCTTGGTGTACGTGTGTACTTTTCCCTTCTCGCTCGCGGTACGGCTCCAACTAGGAGATTTGATTTTCACAACTAGTGAATTTTCTTGTACGCGATTTGTGAATATTAGTACAATTGTGAAAGCGTCTAGCTTTAAATTTATCGCTCCTTAATCTCGTCTAACTAAGACAAGTGTTGTGATTTTTACTGAGTGCCTGTGACTTTTACTTCTTGTAAAATTATTGGATTAATTTGGATTACCTACCTACCTACATCTCTTCAAATCTGAATCAAAGCGAATCTTGGAACTCAAAGCGGCAGTTTCTCTAGACAATGTTCAGGGTCTCATACCTACAGCCCGGTAACCTCTTTCCTTTAGATTTATCCTTAGGGTTGTATGTATGTGGGGGGTTAGATGGGGGCGAGTTTTCTTGTTAGTATGATGCCAGCTGCAGATTCTATTCAAGGTAAGGACCTGTGTCACATACGTTTCTGTTCGGTGTTTTACAGCGCCTGTGGTGATACAGTCCGCTTATTTTCTATTCTTATACAATTTGCTCTTGGGATATATATGTAAAACCAAACACATATGTTGGTGTATTTTTATCCACTTGTGTACGTATGTGTGTCAAGGAAAAGGAGAAGGAAGAGGAGAAGAAGAATATACATATGTGTCTAGGGTAAAAGGGAGAGAAGAAAAAGGAAGAGGAAGAGGAGGAGGTACAAGAAGGAGAAACAGAAAGACCAAGTATGTATGTCTAATGGAAATGGAGGAGAAGGTGGAGGAGAAGAAGAAAAACGACGGGGAAGAAGAAAAAAAAGAGAGAGGACTATGTGACTAAGGGGAGGAGGAGGAGGAAAAGAAAGATGAGACAAAGAATATTTGTGTCCAAAAGATTAGCGCTTACAAGGCAGACGCACTACCAACTAAGCTAACTAGGCTGACTGTTCCCGTGTTGACCCAGTATTTAAATGGGAAGTATTCAATCATTTCAGTCTCGTATTGATGTCCATCTGATGAGGGGCATACTACAGCATGTGCATCCGACGACACAGACAACATGAATCGAATGTAGCAGTTGTTTTATTGCTTCGAAAAGGCAATGAAACACTCATCCTGACAAAAGAAGAAGAAGAAGAAGAAGAAGAAGAAGAAGAAGAAGAAGAAGAAGAAGAAGAAGAAGAAGAAGAAGAAGAAGGAGGAGGAGGAGGAGGAGGAGGAGGGTACCTAATTGCTTCAAAATAAAAACGACGGAGGAATCACTAATCTTTTTTTATGTATGTATGGCCTACATTTTAAGGAAACAATTTAAAGACCTCTTTACATTTTATGTTTGCTGTAAAATGTCTAGGTTGCCTTGGGCATATCCAATGAAAAAAAAAAAAAAAAATGAATTTTCATTTTATTCCTGGTGTGGTGCATAGTTGCATACCTCGATTATAAAAAGGGTGTTGTAGTTATAATAGAAAACGTGGTCTTGACTTGAATTTATACATACATGAAGACCGATCATCAATAATGTGCTAAGAGCCCAAAAGTTCAAACTGATATAATGAGGTTTTTCTTCCTGGTTTCCTACATACCACTACACCCATCTATCGGGATTTTTTAAATTTTTTTTGGAACGTTGTGGAGCTTAGCGCGTTTTGCAGAGTATGTTCACTGGTACATAGTACGTGAATCCGTACCTAACTCTAATTTTATATTTTTGGCACTTAGCAGCTTAGCACATTATTGATGATCGGTCTTCACATATATTTTAGTGTGACCGAAAACATACTTTCTGTTTCAGGTATGTATATGTAGATAAATCCTGGCTATCCGTCTTGCTAGCGTAGTGGTCAAGACACTCGACTGGTAATCAACAGAACGTGGCGTCGTGGGTTCGATTCCAGCCGAGGTATGAAATTTTATCCACTATTAAAACAACTTTTAACGATCCTCAGTGATGCAGAGGTTAACGCGTTGGACTTTGGATCTGGAGGTTGGTGGTTCGAGTCCAAGTCAAGTCATAAAATTTATCTAGGTGTAGTAATTGGGGAACGATATTTGTGACAAGCATTAAAGTATGCTTAACACAATTAAAAGTTCCTCCTTCCTTCCTTCCTTTTCCACGCTTAAAACAATGCACTGCACTGTTTATAATCACAACAGCAGTGATGGAAAAATAAACATCGTCTCCGCCATTTTGCGGAGAATTTCTTTATTGACGTTTTCTAATGGCACTGATAAGGTTTCTTTTTGAAATAATCAAAGGTCTGCTGTCTCAAGAATTTGCCGTCAGTCGTAATTTACATCTCGTACCCGTCAAATCGCGAATAGAATAATAGAAAATAGAATGGAATAATGTGTAAAATAGGGAGAGTAGAATTGTGAGAACAAAATAGAATTGAATTACGGATAGCTAGAACTGGATTTTTCCTTATTCAGAATTTTCCCTTATTTCGGTCCAGAAATTTGGTACTTTTCTACAATTTTTGGCATGTACGAGTAAGAGGCAGCTAAGTGCTTAGGTGATAATTATAATAATTATCAGCGGGGATGGCTCATTATCGTCAATAATATATTTGTATTTTTTCTTTTCTTTATTCATAGCTAACGAATTGCTTATTTCACTATTTATTTCATGTACAGTTTTTATATTTAGAGTTCTAGTTTCACTTTTACTTACAGGAACACTGGATTTCAAAGGGTTGTGATTGTTATCAGTAATTTTTTCAAAGTTTAAATGATTTTTAATAGCAGATTTCTTTTCGCTAGCATGGATACCTGCGTTCTCATTATACAACGCACTGGATTTCAAAGGGTTGTGATTGTTATCAGTAATTTTTTCAAAGTTTAAATGATTTTTAATAGCAGATTTCTTTTCGCTAGCATGAATACCGGCGTTCTCATTATACAACATTTTGTTAGCCGTGTCCATATTATCGATGATTTCATATCCGTCGATGTCAAGCGTCAATATTGGTGATTTGTTAATTTGTTGAATGATTTCTTCTGAAACTTCATAGACTTCTTGTTTGACTTCAGACATTGGTGTCGTTTGTTCTGCAGAAACTTTTGTTTCATTTCCAGATACAGATTCTTTTCCATGTTGATTTTCTTTTTCTTCTTTATTTTTATTGATTATGATTTTATTTATTATCGAATCCAACTTGTTGTCTTTTGTCTTATTGGTTTTCATAATTGGTTTTTTATCTTTGGTCAAAATATTTTCTTCATCCTTACTTTTAGTGAGAAGAGACATTACGCTTAGAATAGATTTATTTTCTTCAAAGTTGGCCTCATTATTTTTATGTTGAGGAACTGCAAGAACTTCTGTGCTGTCATCCGTCTTCACTTTCTCTGGCACCTCATTTTCATTTGCTTTGAGTACAGTTTTTTCGTCAATTATTTTATTCACAGTCATTACTTTGTTGCATGTATCTAAAGCAATGTCTCTATTATTGAGATCTAAATCGATTGCCTCAGGCTTTTTCTGTATGGCGTTATGTTCTACCTCCCACAAATCCTTGGATGAGTGACAAATGTTGTCCAAATGCTCGTGATTTAATTCATCTGATAATATTTTTTCTGGTTGTATTTTTTCCAAGTCAATAAATTCCTCATCTTGAGGAAAAACGCTTTCATGAAGTAGATGTTGTTTATTAATATTCACTATGCTTTCAAAGAATGATGAATCATCTGCTTCATTTTCTGCTCTCATGTTTCTTCCGGGTATCTCCAAGTTACAGATTTTATCTTCATGAATTTGTGGTGTATTCAGGGTATCAAACTGACTTGCATTGGCACTCGGAATTTTATTTCGGTTGTATAGATCAAATAATCTTTTGTCTTTTAGGGTTTGCAATTGTTGCTGATCTTCGATGACATTTAAATTGTGGTCAAAAGATTGATTGTTGTTCCACCAAATAATCTTTTGTCTTTTAGGGTTTGCAATTGTTGCTGATCTTCGATGACATTTAAATTGTGGTCAAAAGATTGATTGTTGTTCCATAAATTGATATCGAACCCAGGACCATTATGAACTCCATGTCCACTTGCATAGGAAGAGTCATCGTCCGAGGATTCATCTTCAGTTATCATTTCATCATAGTTTGCGACGAATTCACTTTCAAATTCTTCTAGTGAAATGGTTTTACCTCGATGTGTGATTACTTTTTGACTGTTTACGTGTTTGACTTCTTTGTTTATTTCCTTCCCTTCGAGATGTGTTCGTTTGGTCACATCACCACTTTTCACCGCCGAACTGTCCAATATTAAATTGTTGGGTCCAAACTGATTTTCTCTCTCTTTGATTTCATTAGTTACTTCTTCATGAGGTTGACTCTGATTCTTGTCTAGTACAATGTTTCCTAATTTCTCAGGGGATGGCTCATTATCGTCAATAATATATTTGTATTTTTTCTTTTCTTTATTCATAGCTAACGAATTGCTTATTTCATTATTTATTTCATGTACAGTTTTTATATTTAGAGTTCTAGTTTCACTTTTACTTACAGGATTAGTTTTTACATGACTGTCGTTGTTAGTCCCAATAGTATTGGGAGGTAATCGGATATCCAATTCAAATAATTTATTATTTTTAGTAATATTATTTGTAGATGAACTAGGTGCTTCATTTTCTATGATAAATTTCCTAAATGATGCTTCAAATGAATTTGTTAATGGTTTCTCTTTGGCCAATTTTTCTATTACACTTAGTTTTTCTTCGGAAGATTTTTCTTCTTTCTTCTCAGGTTCTGGATCTGATTGAATCTGTTTCGTGCTTGTTTCAGAACGGCTTCTTTTAGAACTGGAAATTTCGGATGACAGTTCACTTTTAGTTGGATATGACAAATCACTAAATTGGTCTTCGCTTTCAAAATCATACACATCAGTATTTGAACTCCACCTAACATTTTTGATATTTTCTCGGTTGTCATAGATTTTGTTATTTGTTTTCGCATAACTTAGTTTGATATTGATTTTATTTCTATGAGAATTTATGTCTTTATTTATGATATTATACTGAATGCAATTGTTTTCCTTGAACTCTTCTGTCATAGCACTCTCCTTATCATATTCCTCTCTCAAATTTGATTCCTGCTCCAAATTTCCTTCCATGTTTTCGGTAACTTCATTATTATCTACAATATCACTTTCTACATTTCCCTTGTTATCACAAATTTGTAAAGTCTTTTCAGAGATTTCTTCAATAGCTTAGCACTCTCCTTATCATATTCCTCTCTCAAATTTGATTCCTGCTCCAAATTTCCTTCCATGTTTTCGGTAACTTCATTATTATCTACAGTATCACTTTCTACATTTCCCTTGTTATCACAAATTTGTAAAGTCTTTTCAGAGATTTCTTCAATAGCTCCATCTCTAAATACACCGTCTTTATCACAACGCCTTCGTTTTGAACAAAGTTCTCTAGAGTTCTCTTCTGTTTGTTCTTCATTACGTTCCTGAAGCCTTCGCTTCATTCTGGCTTCTTCTCTTTCTTTGATGCTATTTTCTTTAATCCCATCCAGTAGTTCCATTAAATTATTTACAATATTAATGAGGTTCTGTGATTCGTCTAAGAAAACTTTCTGTTTCTTTTGTTTTGCTTCACTCAATTCTTTGATAACTTCTTCTGAGGACTCATCATCTTGTTTATCTTCACAACTGTGGCACAAGCATGGATCATGTTGACATCCACATGACTGGGTATCTCCTTGTTCTTTTTCGAGAGCGTCAGATTTTTCAGAGTTTTCTTTGGTAAATCTATTATTATTAGTGACTAGGTTTTCACAATTACTACCTGATGAGATCTTGTTTTTAGTTTTAGTTTTTTCTATTGCTTTTACTAACCGATCTGTTCTAGGTACAGCCGTCCACCGACCGTCAAAAACTTTCGACAGCCGAATTCTATTACGTTTATCATAGTCCTCACAGAGCACGGATATTATTTTCGAATCTTTCTGTTCAACCCAAAGGAAAATGGGGTTGATTTTTGTAGCTATTTCATCACAGTTTGCGTCCGCATCTTTCAAACATGTTGTATCTCGGCCATCTTGGTTTTGTACTTGTTCGTTATTTATTTTACAATTTTCCTTCTCATCTGTTTTGTTTTTCACTCCGTCCGCTGTCTTTTTAGAGCTCTTCTTGGACTTTTTACGCTTTTTCTTCTTACTTTTTTTGCACCTTTTAATAGCATTTTCTTCTTTTTCCTTTTCTTTGCATTTGTTGTCCTCTTCTTTGTCCTTTGATCCGCCTTCACTCTCAGCATCGTCATTCGCTAGTTTCCTTTTCAAGTGACCACTTCTCAAATTGATAATATTTATGTCATTGTTATTTTGCATTTTTTAAATCGCAAAACGAAACGTTGTTTGGTCTTTACGGAATTTACATTTTCATTTTGTCAATAAAAATGTTAGTGTCTTTGTATAATATATTCAAATCGTTTAGATGTTCTATCATGGTTGTCGCGTTTATTGGAATCATTTATATGCGAGACTTTTTGACGTCAGTGATAGTTTTACAATCGGAAAAGTACGAGAAATAAAATTTATTTTACACCTCATTGTCGTAAAATTCCGCGTGAAAACAAAGCTGAATACTTGGAGGAAATAGTGAATTTAACACCGACACAGTATCCGATGTACAATATGGCACCTGGAAAAATAAGGAAAAAAGTTTACATCAATATTCTATTCTAAACTGGTCATTACTCAGTCACAACCTTATACTAATTCCAACACCATTGGTTAAGCCAGCCAATCACTTGACTGTCAACAGACCTAGGTCCGTCAGACCACCCGAAAGTGTGTGGCGGAAAAATCGGCCGACTTTAGAAGTCTTCAGGCAGTCAACAGACCTGGTTCTATCAGGCCATCGGAACGTGTGTGACGGAAAAAGCTTCCGACTTTAATCTTCAGTCTGAGAGATCTAGATCTGTTGGACTGTCGGAGTGTGAGTAACCGACTTTACAGTGTTGGCACAGATTGGGCAGTTACAAAACATTGGTAGCAAAATGGGACTTTTTACCATCAACGGAAAAAAAACATATAAGGTAGATTAAATTATGTAGGTAATTAATACAGTAGACTACATTTATTTAGCGTATAGCACAGCTATACGGTAGACTACATTTACCTAAGCATGGATTAGAATAATTAATAAATAGACAAGTTGAGTAAGTAAAGTCTAGTTGACTTTCATCTTTGGACCAAGACTCTCCCCAATCAATAATCTTTAGATGGACCCAAGCCAAAAGAGGTGTTAATCATAATCAACTTAATCATAATTATAATCAATAAGGATGCAAATAATCGCCATTAAATTAGAACATAAGAGATTTTTCACAGCAATAAAATAATAATAATAGTCATAAAATAATAATAACAGGAAATTTTACTATTTCTCTCAGCTTCGGAGCTAGTCTGCGACCTTAGGCTGTGATTCAAGCAGTTGTACAAGGCTGAGTACATTCCAGTTACAATGACACATGTATTGAGGATCTCATCAACATAAAATGTGTAAACAAAAACAACAACACCACAAACAAAAACGACAACAAATTTTATGACGCCGCGCCGAATAGAATAGTTTCAGAATGGGTATAATCAAAAGGGGCTTTTTTTTCTTTTAATCCTATGAATCCACCGAATCCGGATAAGTCTTTTGAAAATCCGAATCCAGTGAATCCACTCGGGGATTGTATTCGTTTGGTTCATTGTGGTAGAAGATAAATAACACCTAAAGAAGTCAAAGAAATCAGTCCTAAAAGAACCCTGGCCTTCGTAAGAAGTCTCAGGCACTTCTAGATAACCAAGGGAAAATCACCAAAGATCTAACTAGGCCGTAGTGACATAGGGCGTTTATTAAAGCCGATGGCCCTACTTGTACCAATACCAAAGTTGTGAAGAGGCTTTGCTTCACCACATATTTTAGGCAATATGGCACCTGGAAAAATAAGGAAAAAAGTTTACATCAATATTCTATTCTAAACTGGTCATTACTCAGTCACAACCTTATACTAATTCCAACACCATTGGTTAAGCCAGCCAATCACTTGACTGTCAACAGACCTAGGTCCCGTCAGACCACCCGAAAGTGTGTGGCGGAAAAATCGGCCGACTTTAGAAGTCTTCAGGCAGTCAACAGACCTGGTTCTATCAGGCCATCGGAACGTGTGTGACGGAAAAAGCTTCCGACTTTAATCTTCAGTCTGAGAGATCTAGATCTGTTGGACTGTCGGAGTGTGAGTAACCGACTTTACAGTGTTGGCACAGATTGGGCAGTTACAAAACATTGGTAGCAAAATGGGACTTTTTACCATCAACGGAAAAAAAACATATAAGGTAGATTAAATTATGTAGGTAATTAATACAGTAGACTACATTTATTTAGCGTATAGCACAGCTATACGGTAGACTACATTTACCTAAGCATGGATTAGAATAATTAATAAATAGACAAGTTGAGTAAGTAAAGTCTAGTTGACTTTCATCTTTGGAGGTAATTAATACAGTAGACTACATTTATTTAGCGTATAGCACAGCTATACGGTAGACTACATTTACCTAAGCATGGATTAGAATAATAAATAAACAAGTTGAGTAAGTAGAGTCTAGTCGACTTGCATCTCTGAACCAAGACTCTCCCCAATCAATAATCTTTAGATGGACCCAAGCCAAAAGAGGTGTTAATCATAATCAACTTAATCATAATTATAATCAATAAGGATGCAAATAATCGCCATTAAATTAGAACATAAGAGATTTTTCACAGCAATAAAATAATAATAATAGTCATAAAATAATAATAACAGGAAATTTTACTATTTCTCTCAGCTTCGGAGCTAGTCTACGGCCTTAGGCTGTGATTCAAGCAGTTGTGTACAAGGCTGAGTACATTCCAGTTACAATGACACATGTATTGAGGATCTCATCAACATAAAATGTGTAAACAAAAACAACAACACAAACAAGAACAACAAATTTTATGACGCCGCGCCGAATAGAATAGTTCCAGAATGGGTATAATCCGGATTTATTTTGACAAAAAAGAAAAGTCTTTTGAAAATCCGAATCCAGTGAATCCACTCGGGGATTGTATTCGTTTGGTTCATAGTGGTAGAAGATAAATAACACCTAAAGAAGTCAAAGAAATCAGTCCTAAAAGAACCCTGGCCTTCGTAAGAAGTCTCAGGCTCTTCTAGATAACTAAGGGAAAATCACTAAAGATCTAACTAGGAAACTAGGTCGTAGTGACATAGGGCGTTTATTAAAGCCGATGGCCCTACTTGTACCAATACCAAAGTTGTGAAGAGGCTTTTGCTGCACCACAAATAATTAAATGATGATATTTTAGGCCCGACCGGACCATTTATGTTATTAGTCACAGTCCTTTTTTCGTGCACTACAAAAAAAGTAGGAAAATCACTAAAGATCTAACTAGGAAACTAGGTCGTAGTGACATAGGGCGTTTATTAAAGCCGATGGCCCTACTTGTACCAATACCAAAATTGTGAAGAGGCTTTTGCTTCACCACAAATAATTTTATTAGTGATGATATTTTAGGTCCGACCGGACCATTTATGTTATTAGTCACAGTCCTTTTTTCGTGCACTACAAAAAAAGTAGGTAAATCTGGACAAAGACCGCGGACTCACGAGACGTCAACCCCCACAAAAGAATTGCCAGAAAATCCTTGACATGGGTTGTTACCCCCCTTCACAGCTAAGAGCGAACTCCAAACCTAGCAAGGTCATTGAACAAAGAGGACGAGCGGGTATGCCACAACCACCTACATAGAAAAATCCGAACGAATTTGCATGGTACCATGAGCCATTACATCAAAGACGGTTTTATAATATAATAATAATAGTGCTTATTTATACTGCTCGTATAGGACTGAAAAGTCCCTTTACTCCAGCGGTAGGCTATGACTATTATTGTGCTCAAATTCTCAAATTATGTTCATGATAAAATTCCATGCCTTGGCTGAGATTGAACCCACGTCCTCCTGATTAATGACCACTACACCACCGAGGCAGGTTATTCATAATAGGAGGTTTGGGTCCTCTCGCCCAGAAGAGTAATTTTACTCAAACAGGATACATTTTCCTTCGCTAAAAATGACGGCTGGCGCTGAGATCAGGAAGGAAATTCAATCGTAAATATGGTAAGATCTGAAATAGGAAAGGCATCCAATCGTAAAATATTTGCGCCAAAATCAACTGTCAGCCTCACAAAAGGATGGATATCTTTGATAATGAATTAATGATATTTGTTAGATCAATATCAAAGAATTCAGATTAGGATGACGACAAACATCGACCCCTTTAGAAAAGGCGGAACAGGCCATTCGTTGGTGCTTTACTAAGCTTTCCAGACAGAGCTTCCCTAAAGCCCCAAATGGGCCTCTTGAAAAATAGCACATCTACGGCCTGCAGTCGGATAGTGAAATTTGATGCTATGAAAATGGGTCATCTAAGAACGAGCAATACAGAAAAACAATGGATACTTGTAGATTAAATTTGTTCCACATATAAATCCAAGTAGAATAGAATATACTTTTGCTGATACTCCCAGAATGAGACTAAAAAGTCCCTTTATAAGATCGAGCAAAACAGAAAAACAATAGATACTTGTAGACTAAATTCGCGCCACATAACTATAAGTTCAAGTAGAATAGAGTAGTTCTACTAGCTACTACCAGAATGCCGAACGATACTGAAAAGTTCTTTTATTCCCGCAATAAAGTAGTGTTTTTAGGACTGACTTTTAGACTTAGAACAGGCTGTTCTTTGCTTTAGAACAAAAACACATAATTTGCCACGATCCAGGCAGGGTTTGTGCAAGACATTTTTCAAGACAAAATATCGAAATGACAAGCTCCCGAACCCCGGCAAAAACCCCTCTCCTTCCCCGGGGGACCTGACGGGTGGGGGGACATTTCCCCTCAAATCTATAACTCAAAATGGCAAACTAATACATTACTAAAGAATTTATTATCACACCCCTCCCCTCTTAAGGGCTTTTCCACCCAACCTGCCGGTTTGGAACGCGGGGAGGTAAATTTGAGAATTCCCCACCAGATTGCGCGATCTGTAGGAATATGGTCGTTCGGATTAGAAAGGCAAAACAAACTTCTCAACCTTCTTACGACGAGGATTAGACGAACCCCTCTCCTTCCCCGGGGGACCTGACGGGTGGGGGGACATTTCCCCTCAAATCTATAACTCAAAATGGCAAACTAATACATTACTAGAGAATTTATTATCACACCCCTCCCCTCTTAAGGGCTTTTCCACCCAACCTGCCGGTTTGGAACGCGGGGAGGTAGATTTGAGAATTCCCCACCAGATTGCGCGATCTGTACGAACATGGTCGTTCGGATTAGAAAGGCAAAACAAACTTCTCAACCTTCTTACGACGAGGATTAGACGAAAAAAAAAACTTTCTTATTCAACTCAAATTAATCTCTCAGGTGACCTAAAAATGTCACTGGGGCTTCAACCCGAAAAGAGGAAGAGGGGGGAAAAAATGAACGCCCCCAAAAAGTTCGAAGAAAACATAGTCAAAGTTAGAAGAAAACAATAAAAGTTAGGAGGAAACAATGGAAACATACTAAAAGCTACACGACGTAGAAAACATATGAGGGAATTTTCAATGTTTACACTGGCGATTGACCCGTTTTTGCGAATTTGAGAGTGTTCCTTATGGTGGACATTTTGTCTTTTGTCCATGTTTGGCCGTTTTTTCGTGGTCACTTCCGAAATCACGGAGGATTAGACGAAAAAAAAAACTTTCTTATTCAACTCAAATTAATCTCTCAGGTGACCTAAAAATGTCACTGGGGCTTCAACCCGAACAGAGGAAGAGGAGGGAAAAATGGACGCCGCCAAAAAGTTCGAAGAAAACATAGTCAAAGTTAGAAGAAAACAATAAAAGTTAGGAGGAAACAATGGAAACATACTAAAAGCTACACGACGTAGAAAACATATGAAAGAGGAAGAGGGGGGAAAAATGGACGCCGCCAAAAAGTTCGAAGAAAACATAGTCAAAGATAGAAGAAAACAATAAAAATTAGGAGGAAACAATGGAAACATACTAAAAGCTACACGACGTAGAAAACATATGAGGGAATTTTTAATGTTTACACTGGCGATTGACCCGTTTTTGCGAATTTGAGAGTGTTCCTTATGGTGGACATTTTGTCCATGTGTAGCCGTTTTTTCGTGGGACTTTTTTTCGGTCATGGTCACTTCCGAAATCACTATCACGGATATGTGATTTAGAAAAGGTGTTTGGTGGAAGGTTGTCCACTAATTTGCCCATAAAAGGCTAAAAATAGTCCTCTTTGTACTATTTTTTTAAACGAAATTTATGTCGAACTAGAGAGAAACATAAAAATTATTAGGGGATCCCTAAAGGGGATTTAGCTAAAAAGGGAGTGTTCCTCAAGGTTGGGTTTTTTCGCCTTTAATCTGTAATTTCCTCGAAAATGACACTAAAAGGGGGACAAAAAAAGGGGTAACCAAATATGCTTACAAGCTTATGGGTAATCCAAATATGATCCGAAGTTAAATCCAAATTCCAAATAAGGGTAATCCACACTTTCTAGCACTTCACTGTTGAAAAAAATACGTAATTTTTCGTATCTTAAATTTAATTAAAACTTATCCTTAAGTAATTTATTTCAGACAATTTTACAGAAAAAGACGGTTTTATAATATAATAATAATAGTGCTTATTTATACTGCTCGTATAGGACTGAAAAGTCCCTTTACTCCAGCGGTAGGCTACGACTATTATTGTGGTCAAATTCTCAAATTATGTTGATGATAAAATTCCATGCCTCGGCCGAGATTGAACCCACGTCCTCCTGATTAATGACCACTACACCACCGAGGCAGGTTATTCATAATAGGTTTGGGTCCTCTCGCCCAGAAGAGTAATTTTACTCAAACAGGATACATTTTCCTTCGCTAAAAATGACGGCTGGCGCTGAGATTAGGAAGGAAATTCAATCGTAAATATGGTAAGATCTGAAATAGGAAAGGCATCCAATCGTAAAATATTTGCGCCAAAATCAACTGTCAGCCTCACAAAAGGATATCTTTGCTAATGAATTAATGATATTTGTTAGATCAATATCAAAAAATTCAGATTAGGATGATGACAAACATCGACCCCTTTAGAAAAGGCGAAGAACAGGCCATTCGTTGGTGCTTTACTAAGCTTTCCAGACAGAGCTTCCCTAAAACCCCAAGTGGGCCTCTTGAAAAATAGCACATCTACGGCCTGCAGTCGGATAGTGAAATTTGATGCTATGAAAATGGGTCATCTAAGAATGAACAAAACAGAAAAACAATGGATAGTTGTAGATTAAATTCGCTCCACATATAAATCCAAATGGAATAGAATATACTCTGGGCCTCTTGAAAAATAGCACATCTACGGCCTGCAGTCGGATAGTGAAATTTGATGCTATGAAAATGGGTCATCTAAGAACGAGCAACACAGAAAAACAATGGATACTTGTAGATTAAATTCGCTCCACATATAAATCCAAATAGAATAGAATACACTTTTGCTGATGCTGCCAGAATAAGACTAAAAAGTCCCTTTATAAGAATGAACAAAACAGAAAAACAATGGATACTTGTAGACGTATTCGCGCCATAAGTTCAAGTAGAATGGAATAGTTCTACTATCAGAATGCCGAAAGAGACTGAAAAGTCCTTTTATTCCCGCAATAAAATAGTGTTTTTAGGACTGAC
The DNA here is from genome assembly GCF_000475195.1 of Diaphorina citri. Taxonomy (NCBI): domain Eukaryota; kingdom Metazoa; phylum Arthropoda; class Insecta; order Hemiptera; family Psyllidae; genus Diaphorina; species Diaphorina citri. The sequence goes on from NW_007377659.1 coordinate 52,144, forward strand.
TTTTAGACTTAGAACAAGCTGTTCTTTGCTTTAGAACAAAAACACATAATTTGCCACGATCCAGGCAGGGTTTGTCCAAGACATTTTTCAAGAAAAAATATCGAAATGACAAGCTCCCGAACCCCGGCAAAAACCCCTCTCCTTCCCCGGGGGACCTGACGGGTGGGGGGACATTTCCCCTCAAATCTATAACTCAAAATGGCAAACTAATACATTACTAAAGAATTTATTATCACACCCCTCCCCTCTTAAGGGCTTTTCCACCCAACCTGCCGGTTTGGAACGCGGGGAGGTAGATTTGAGAATTCCCCACCAGATTGCGCGATCTGTACGAACATGGTCGTTCGGATTAGAAAGGCAAAACAAACTTCTCAACCTTCTTACGACGAGGATTAGACGAAAAAAAAAACTTTCTTATTCAACTCAAATTAATCTCTCAGGTGACCTAAAAATGTCACTGGGGCTTCAACCCGAAAAGAGGAAGAGGGGGGAAAAAATGAACGCCCCCAAAAAGTTCGAAGAAAACATAGTCAAAGTTAGAAGAAAACAATAAAAGTTAGGAGGAAACAATGGAAACATACTAAAAGCTACACGACGTAGAAAACATATGAGGGAATTTTCAATGTTTACACTGGCGATTGACCCGTTTTTGCGAATTTGAGAGTGTTCCTTATGGTGGACATTTTGTC
>NW_007377659.1:53411-77065 GCF_000475195.1 Diaphorina citri
CTCAAGGTTGGGTTTTTTCGCCTTTAATCTGTAATTTCCTCGAAAATGACACTAAAAGGGGGACAAAAAAAGGGGTAACCAAATATGCTTACAAGCTTATGGGTAATCCAAATATGATCCGAAGTTAAATCCAAATTCCAAATAAGGGTAATCCACACTTTCTAGCACTTCACTGTCGAAAAAACACGTAATTTTTCGTATCTTAAATTTAATTAAAACTTATCCTTAAGTAATTTATTTCAGACAATTTTACAGAAAATATGGATACAGATCAGTAAAGCTAAAGATATTTTTTTCTAAACAGAAAATATTGCACTCAAACTAAAGTTAGGTAAGAGAGACTCGGAAATCGATAGAATTAACAATTCAATTCAAAATTTTAAAACAACTTAAAAAGAAGGGAAAAAATGTGCTATTTTTTCATTATATTCAAAGGAAAATTTAGTATAATTATATGTTAAAAACAAACAAATATTATTATTATCAATATTTTTGTTTATATTTTTTTTACCCGAACGTAAAACTGTTAACACAGCTCCTATAAATTTGAACTGGGGGAAATTCATCATTGTAGAAACGATCTTGCCCGAAGTCGGGACACAACACTCTTCCTCTCTTTCCGGAAACGCACGAACGAGATATGTGTGTTTGGGATATGTTTTGAGGGGGGATTCGAGGGGAGTGGGAAAACTTTGCCATTCCCTAAATCCCTGGTTCGCCCAAAATAATTGAGATAATTCCCTGTTTCCTTTGAAAGCCGACATCTACCGTGTGTAGAGACAAGGTGATACCTTAATTCATGTAAAAAGGGGATTAAGGGAATTAATAATTCCCGTGTTACGTATTTATTTTCCCCACCACAATCACTGAATTTAAGGGAAAGGGAGTGACGAAATTCTCCTCCAAAATCACGGGAAAGGATCGTTGAGGGAAAAGAGACTGAGGAGTGCCGAAATCTGTAAAATGTCATGATTTTCAGGTTGTGGTTATGTACTGGGTTAGGCTAGGCTTGGCTTGTTTTTTCTCCCGTTTATCTATTCTTTTATTTTTTCTCTCTCTTTTCCTAGCAAAGCCTAATCCAGTACATAATCACAACTTCATCCTAGAGTACTTGTACTTGAAAAGCCTATATGTCTCCCAAATTGGTCTTTCGACAGATGGTCTTCCAACCTGGTCTGTCGACTGATCGATGGGTGTGTACGCGATATTTACTCAAAATTTTATCTCTGAAACTGTAAACGAATGAAATTTGAGCAAAAATCGCGTACACAAGCAACGATCTAGCGCTAACCCGCGACCTTGAGCTCATTATTATTATTATATAACACTTTATTAGGATTTTACAATATTTACAAACAGGTACACAAAACAAAATCATAAGAAATTAACAAATGAAAACGAAAATTGAATAAAGAAAGAAAAAAAATATTGAAAAATCCTAACTCAGGGGCGAGATTAATGCCTAGGCCTAGGGCATTCTCTTCCATCCAACCCCTTACAACCAAATATGTCAAAATACATGAGATGTTCCCCATAATATGAGATCTTGGTTAGACTGCGGGGGTATTCTATTCCACACGACAGACGCGCTAAATTTCAAGCTAAGCTGGGCCGATTATATCTGTTTTGGCGAAGTAATATCTACATAAAGTAATGTCTACCTTCAGAGCTCACTAAACTGGGCTCAATAAATCTGTTTTGGCGAAGTAATGTCTACATAAACGAGTGTGTAAATGCAATTCAAGTGCATCCATAACATGTTATCGTTATCAGTATCGAATGCAATTTGAATGGCAAAGTTCCAAGGGTCCCTGAGACGAAATTTTGGGGCAGAAACTGCTGTTTTGTCAGCACAGTCGTATTTTCCGGTTTAACATTTGTCTACAACTGACACCAAGTTCTATTTATTTTAGTCACGTGTCAAGTACATTGTAAGAAATATAATTATTATTGAGAATATGTATACTAGATAAAATAAAATGATATATAAATAAAATACTATGTAAAAATATATGGTACCTAGGTATCCCTCATTCATCAAGTTACACGAGTTTTTTTTTTTTTTTTTTTGTTTTTTTTTTGCTACAACAAAGTAATATTTGTTTGCTGGAGAGCGAGAGAGAGAGAGAGAGAGAGAGAGCATGATCTCCAGTGTGATGACACTGGTTCGTGCTAGGCCAATGAAAACTCTCGGTTCAAACGAAAAACTGAAGTCGTGAGTTCAAGGTCAGCGGAATGAAAATCCACCAAGTACCAAGCGAACACAGGCAAACAATAAGGTGGTTCAATCATTCCATTGTCCTGCCGGGGAAACGAGCAGTGATATTGTAGGAAAATATTGAGACGCGTGTAGGAAGAGTGATATTGTAGGAAAATATTGAGACGCGTGTAGGAAAAGTGATATTGTAGGAAAATATTGAGACGCGTGTAGGAAAAGTGATATTGTAGGAAAACATTGAGACGCGTGATATTGTAGGGATGGGGAAATATTGGGGGGTTGGGTTTAGGAAAATGACCCAATACCGAATTCCTTTCCATTTGTAAACAACAACATATTTTGAATGATTTAGTTAGGTACTATTTATTTTTTAAGGATTGGAGTCCTGTAATGAAACAACAGTAGGTAGGTATTTAGTATTTACTTTAGCAGGCAGATATTAAAATAATAATAATAAATGTACTCGTAGGTACTTAGGTAGATTAAAAATTGTAAGCCTAGTTAGCTTAGAGTCTTAGAGTAGCGCAAGTGCCTTGTGAGTGCTACCCTTCTCTTCAATTTTGGAAAAAAAAAGTTTGTTCAATTTAAATTTTGCACACATAAAGGAAATTCGCTCTTTAGATTTCGGACCCAATTGGTCCTTGGGGGACCAACAGAAGCTTTTTTTTTTTCTCCAGAGATTTCTACAGTGAAAACTACAAGTATAATGATGGACGTGATACCTACTGTATACTGAACCTCATGACCCAACTGAAAAGTCTTATTCTCAGTCAGCAACATGGCCATCAAACATTGTATCAACTTCACTCCGACGACAATCTTCCGACAAGCATTCTCAACACTATTATCGTGTCCTTCCATTGCTTGAAATGTTCCATCATGATGCTTCGGAATGATATAAACAGGTGTCACAACCAAATGAGTTGAACGAGGGATGAAGTAGAGAGTGAATTCTTTTGACAAGATCTCTTCAGAGAGTGAAGAACCCTCTTCATTATCATTATTAGATTCACTTGAGGGATGAAGTAGAGAGTGAATTCTTTTGACAAGATCTCTTCATCAGAGAGTGAAGAAGCCTCTTCATTATCATTATTAAATTCACTCGTAATATTGTCTAGGGTTGAATTATCTGACCATTCTGGAGACATAGTTAGGTTATTGTTAGAATTAGAATGATAATAAAATAAAGACAAAATAGTGGGTGTGAGAGAATGAAAGGGAGTATGAAGATGATAATGCAGTGGTTCTCAACATTTTTTCACCCGCGTACCCCTTGGGTACCCGGGTTTATTCTCACGAACCCCCGCCACCATCATAGTGAATACCAGGTACCCATACCTAGGTTGTTGTGTACCATTACTACTGAGTTCTAAACACACTCACTACCTTTTGAGAAAAATCAGGGTACTTCAGTACCTTGAGGTCAAAATTCAGTACATTTCTGGACTGTACTGCACTGATAAGCCCTCAAAATTCAAAATTTGCTTTTGTTATTCTTTTGTCTGCCATTACACTTGGGCCTAATGACATTCAAAGTCGTCCCCCTTTTAAAATAAATTTATGAAAAAAAAGGCGTTACACTTTTTTTTTGCATACTCCCGGAGGGTCTCTTGCGTACCCCCCGGTTGAGAATCGCTGTGTCAATGATATCTCATGTGAATATGGCACCTGGAAAAATAAGGAAAAAAGTTCACATCAATATTCTATTCTAAGCTGGTCATTACTCAGTCACAACCTTATACTAATACCAACACCATTGGTTAAGCCAGCCAATCACTTGACTGTCAACAGACCTAGGTCCGTCAGACCACCCGAAAGTGTGTGGCGGAAAAATCGGCCGACTTTAGAAGTCTTCTGGCAGTCAACAGACCTGGTTCTATCAGGCCATCGGAACGTGTGTGACGGAAAAAGCTTCCGACTCTAATCTTCAGTCTGAGAGATCTAGATCTGTTGGACTGTCGGAGTGTGAGTCACCGACTTTACAGTGTTGGCACAGATTGAGCAGTTACAAAACATTGGTAGCAAAATGGGACTTTTTATCATAAACGGAAAAAATTACAAAACATTGGTAGAAAAATGGGACCCCTTAATTCATGTAAAAAGGGGATTAAGGGAATTAATAATTCCCGTGTTACGTATTTATTTTCCCCACCACAATCACGGAATTTAAGGGAAAAGGAGTGCCAAAATTCTCCTCTCCTAAATCCCTGGTTCGCCCAAAATAATTGAGATAATTCCCTGTTTCCTTTGAAAGCCGACATCTACCGTGTGTAGAGACAAGGTGATCCCTTAATTCATGTAAAAAGGGGATTAAGGGAATTAATAATTCCCGTGTTACGTATTTATTTTCCCCACCACAATCACCGAATTTAAGGGAAAGGGAGTGCCGAAATTCTCCTCCAAAATGGGACTTTTTACCATCAACGGAAAAAAAAACATATAAGGTAGATTAAATTATGTAGGTAATTAATACAGTAGACTACATTTATATATAAGGTAGATTAAATTATGTAGGTAATTAATACAGTAGACTACATTTATTTAGCGTATAGCACAGCTATACGGTAGACTACATTTACCTAAGCATGGATTGGAATAATAAATAGACAAGTTGAGTAAGTAAAGTCTAGTCGACTTGCATCTCTGAACCAAGACTCTCCCCAATCAATAATCTTTAGATGGACCCAAGCCAAAAGAGGTGTTAATCATAATCAACTTAATCATAATTATAATCAATAAGGATGCAAATAATCGCCATTAAATTAGAACATAAGAGATTTTTCACAGCAATAAAACCTAAATCCCTGGTTCGCCCAAAATAATTGAGATAATTCCCTGTTTCCTTTGAAAGCCGACATCTACCGTGTGTAGAGACAAGGTGATACCTTAATTCATGTAAAAAGGGGATTAAGGGAATTAATAATTCCCGTGTTACGTATTTATTTTCCCCACCACAATCACTGAATTTAAGGGAAAGGGAGTGACGAAATTCTCCTCCAAAATCACGGGAAAGGATCGTTGAGGGAAAAGAGACTGAGGAGTGCCGAAATCTGTAAAATGTCATGATTTTCAGGTTGTGGTTATGTACTGGGTTAGGCTAGGCTTGGCTTGTTTTTTCTCCCGTTTATCTATTCTTTTATTTTTTCTCTCTCTTTTCCTAGCAAAGCCTAATCCAGTACATAATCACAACTTCATCCTAGCGTACCTGTACTTGAAAAGCCCGGCGGTACATTCGACTATATGTCTCCCAAATTGGTCTTTCGACAGATCGTCTTCCAACCTGGTCTGTCGACTGATCGATGGGTGTGTACGCGATATTTACTCAAAAATTTTAGCTCTAAAACTCTAAACGAATGAAATTTGAGCAAAAATCGCGTACACAAGCAAGGATCTAGCGCTAACCCGCGACCTTGAGCTTACAACCAAATATGTCAAAATACGAGACTGAGGAGTGCCGAAATCTGTAAAATGTCATGATTTTCAGGTTGTGGTTATGTACTGGGTTAGGCTAGGCTTGGCTTGTTTTTTTCTCCCCCCGTTTATCTATTTTTTCTCTCTCTTTTTCTAGCAAAGCCTAATCCAGTACAAAATCACAACTTCATGCTAGCGTACATGTACTTGAAAAGCCCGGCGGTACATTCGACTATATGTCTCCCAAATTGGTCTTTCGACAGATGGTCTTCCAACCTGGTCTGTCGACTGATCGATGGGTGTGTACGCGATATTTACTCAAAATTTTAGCTCTAAAACTGTAAACGAATGAAATTTGAGTAAAAATCGCGTACACAAGCAAGGATCTAGCGCTAACCCGCGACCTTGAGCTTACAACCAAATATGTCAAAATACATGAGATGTTCCCCATCATATGATGCCCTAAATCACCAAAGTATGGAAAAGTATTTACAATTCCATATTTTGATATGATTCGTCCAAATTCAAAATTCTGCTTTTCCATTGACCATTACACTTGTAAGATACTTTTCCATATTTTGGTGATATGAGGTACAGATGTTCCCCATAATATGGGATCTTGGTTAGACTGCGGGGGTATTCTATTCTACACGACAGGCGCGCTAAATTTCAAGCTAAGCTGGGCCGATTATATCTGTTTTGGCGAAGTAATATCTACATAATGTCTACCTTCAGAGCTCACTAAACTGGGCTCAATAAATCTGTTTTGGCGAAGTAATGTCTACATAAACGAGTGTGTAAATGCAATTCAAGTGCATCCATAACATGTTATCGTTATCAGTATCGAATGCAATTTGAATGGCAAAGTTCCAAGGGTCCCTGAGACGAAATTTTGGGGCAGAAACTGCTGTTTTGTCAGCACAGTCGTATTTTCCGGTTTAACATTTGTCTACAACTGACACGATCTTGGAAAAGTTCGTCCAGTTCAGACTTATGTGGCGTATGGTACAGGTGGGCCAATAAATGGTATGTTTTTTAGGAGGGCGAATAAATGGTACACTTACCCTACCTACCTTGGTGTTTGGTGGAAGGTTGTCCACTAATTTGCCCATAAAAGGCTAAAAATAGTCCTCTTTGTACTATTTTTTAAACGAAATTTATGTCGAACTAGAGAGAAACATAAAAATTTTTAGGGGATCCCTAAAGGGGATCTAGCTAAAAAGGGAGTGTTCCCCAGGGTTGGGTTTTTTCGCCTTTAATCTGTAATTTCCTCGAAAATGACACTAAAAGGGGGACAAAAAAGGGGTAACCAAATATGCTTACAAGTTTATGGGTAATCCAAATATGATCCGAAGTTAAATCCAAATTCCAAATAAGGGTAATCCACACTTTCTAGCACTTCACTGTCGAAAAAACACGTAATTTTTCGTATCTTAAATTTAATTAAAACTTATCCTTAAGTAATTTATTTCAGACAATTTTACAGAATATGGATACAGATCAGTAAAGCTAAAGATATTTTTTTCTAAACAGAAAATATTGCACTCAAACTAAAGTTAGGTAAGAGAGACTCGGAAATCGATAGAATTAACAATTCAATTCAAAATTTTAAAACAACTTAAAAAGAAGGGAAAAAATGTGCTATTTTTTCATTATATTCAAAGGAAAATTTAGTATAATTATATGTTAAAAACAAACAAATATTATTATTATCAATATTTTTGTTTATACTAAAGATATTTTTTTTCTAAACAGAAAATATTGCACTCAAACTAAAGTTAGGTAAGAGAGACTCAGAAATCGATAGAATTATTAACAATTCAATTCAAAATTTGAAAACAACTTAAAAAGAAGGGAAAAAATGTGCTATTTTTTCATTATATTTAAAGGAAAATTTAGTATAATTATATGTTAAAAACAAACAAATATTATTATTATCAATATTTTTGTTTATATTTTTTTTTACCCGAACGTAAAACTGTTAACACAGCTCCTATAAATTTGAACTGGGGGAAATTCATCATTGTAGAAACGATCTTGCCCGAAGTCGGGACACAACACTCTTCCTCTCTTTCCGGAAACGCACGAACGAGATATGTGTGTTTGGGATATGTTTTGATTGCCCGAAGTCGGGACACAACACTCTTCCTCTCTTTCCGGAAACGCACGAACGAGATATGTGTGTTTGGGATATGTTTTGAGGGGGGATTCGAGGGGAGTGGGAAAACTTTGCCATTCCCTAAATCCCTGGTTCGCCCAAAATAATTGAGATAATTCCCTGTTTCCTTTGAAAGCCGACATCTACCGTGTGTAGAGACAAGGTGATCCCTTAATTCATGTAAAAAGGGGATTAAGGGAATTAATAATTCCCGTGTTACGTATTTATTTTCCCCACCACAATCACCGAATTTAAGGGAAAGGGAGTGCCGAAATTCTCCTCCAAAATCACGGGAAAGGATCGTTGAGGGAAAAGAGACAAAGGAGTGCCGAAATCTGTAAAATGTCATGATTTTCAGGTTGTGGTTATGTACTGGGTTAGGCTAGGCTTGGCTTGTTTTTTCTCCCGTTTATCTATTCTTTTATTTTTTCTCTCTCTTTTCCTAGCAAAGCCTAATCCAGTACATAATCACAACTTCATCCTAGCGTACTTGTACTTGAAAAGCCCGGCGGTACATTCGACTATATGTCTCCCAAATTGGTCTTTCGACAGATCGTCTTCCAACCTGGTCTGTCGACTGATCGATGGGTGTGTACGCGATATTTACTCAAAAATTTTAGCTCTAAAACTCTAAACGAATGAAATTTGAGCAAAAATCGCGTACACAAGCAAGGATCTAGCGCTAACCCGCGACCTTGAGCTTACAACCAAATATGTCAAAATACATCAATGCCCTAAATCACCAAAGTATGGAAAAGTATTTACAATTCCATATTTTGATATGATTCGTCCAAATTCAAAATTCTGCTTTTCCATTGACCATTACACTTGTAAGATACTTTTCCATATTTTGGTGATATGAGGTACAGATGTTCCCCATAATATGGGATCTTGGTTAGACTGCGGGGGTATTCTATTCTACACGACAGGCGCGCTAAATTTCAAGCTAAGCTGGGCCGATTATATCTGTTTTGGCGAAGTAATATCTACATAAAGTAATGTCTACCTTCAGAGCTCACTAAACTGGGCTCAATAAATCTGTTTTGGCGAAGTAATGTCTACATAAACGAGTGTGTAAATGCAATTCAAGTGCATCCATGACATGTTATCGTTATCAGTATCGAATGCAATTTGAATGGCAAAGTTCCAAGGGTCCCTGGGACGAAATTTTGGGGCAGAAACTGCTGTTTTGTCAGCACAGTCGTATTTTCCGGTTTAACATTTGTCTACAACTGACACCAAGTTCTATTTATTTTAGTCACGTGTCAAGTACATTGTAAGAAATATAATTATTATTGAGAATATGTATACTAGATAAAATAAAATGATATATAAATAAAATACTATGTAAAAATATACCCCCCCCCCCCCTCTCTCTATTTTGCTGGGGGAGAGGGAGAGAGAGAGAGAGAGAAAGAGAGAGAGAGAGAGAGAGAGAGAGAGAGAGAGCATGATCTCCAGTGTGATGACACTGGTTCGTGCTAGGCCAATGAAAACTCTCGGTTCAAACGAAAAATTGAAGTCGTGAGTTCAAGGTCAGCGGAATGAAAATCCACTAAGTACCAAGCGAACACAGGCAAACAATAAGGTGGTTCAATCATTCCATTGTCCTGCCGTGGAAACGAGCAGTGATATTGTAGGAAAATATTGAGACGCGTGTAGGAAGAGTGATATTGTAGGAAAATACTGAGACGCGTGTGGGAAGAGTGATATTGTAGGAAAATATTGAGACGCGTGTTTCTTTTAAATTATTGTTTAAAATATTATCAACTTCAATATTATTATTATTATTATTATTATTATTTAATATGTAATAAAATTGATAAAATATTAAAATTTCAACTTGACTAGAACTAGACTAGCACATTGCATATACAATAATTACAAGGCACTCATAAAATACGGTTCAGCTTTTTACTAGTCTAGACCTCCTTAAGGCCAGAAGTCCAGAACCACGATTAAAGTTTAGAATTTGTCCAAGGGCCCGTATTTCAAACCTGGGAGACTATTTGTACCTTTGTTTCTATCTGAGTTCTACTTTGACAATAGACCCCACATTATCAATAGCGACCAGGGTAAGAGCACTCGTCAGATATTGAATGGGCAGAATGAAACACTTTCTCGACTGGGAGGGAGAGAGGAAACTCCAATAACGAAGACAGAGGGCTTTGTGACCGCGCAGCTCGATAAGCCGAAGACCCGCGTTTGATGTTACCGTGTTCCTGTGGGAGGGAAAAATATGAGATTAGAATAGAATATACCCTGGTTTATTCTATTCTCGCTCGCCTGGTAAACAGGAGGGCGTGGGTTCAATCCCAGCCGAGGTATGGAATTTTATCCTCATATAATTTGAGAGTTTGACCACAATAATAGTAGTAGCTTACTGCTGGAGTAAAGGGACTTTTCAGTCCTATGCGAGCAGTATAAATAAGCACTATTATTCATTCATTCATACCCTGCTTATACTGCCAGAATGAAACTGAAAAGTCCCTTTACTCCCGCAGTCTAAACAAGGTCTTATGTATTTGGTACAATATTTTTAAAATAAAATTACAGGTACAAAATAAAAAAATATTGATCCAACGAAGTGAAGTTCAAAATTTCTACATGAGGGAAAAAGTGTTCATTTGGGGAAAAATGAGATTATTGATCAAAGGAAGTGAAGTTCAAAATGTTCACTCGACGAATTTACTACAACTAAGAAACTAGATATTTTACAAGGAAGAGTGGTACAAATACAGTCGAACCTGTCTAATTGGTATCCATCTATATGGGAAACCCGGATAGAAGGGAAAGAAATCGTAGTCCCTTCATTTGGGAATTGTAATGGGGAAACCTGGATCTTCCTCTTCTTCCTCGCCTTTTCCCGTGTACAGACGGGGTCGGCGTTTTTCGTCAGTCTCCGAATGAGCGCTAATACCTGCCTTGGTGGTGTAGTGGTCAAGGCGCTCGCCTGGTAAACAGGAGGGCGTGGGTTCAGTACTGCTGGAGTAAAGGGACTTTTCAGTCCTATGCGAGCAGTATAAATAAGCACTATTATTATTATAATTATTATTATTTTCCTGACGTATACAATTCACCTGCAATTAACCTGCCTCGGTGGTGTAGTGGTCAAGACGCTCGCCTGGTAAACAGGAGGGCGTGGGTTCAGTACTGCTGGAGTAAAGGGACTTTTCAGTCCTATGCCTATGTTCAGTATAAATAAGTACTACTTTTATTAATTCATCGACCTATGTGTTACCTTCGAGCATCGAATTTCAGGTCAGAAGGTTGTGCCTCCGTCTCATTTGCTTCATTAGGATATGAATTCAGCCATCTGGAACCAAAACACATTCCTGTTAATTGAATACTAATTAACACTGGCGTAATTAACATTCGTTATCAATATCATTTATTTTTTAATGAGGAAGCGGTTGTAATTCAAATTATTAGAGTACCTATTGTTCGCCCGAAATTTGAAGAGATGCATTATTATTCTCCCCTTTTTAAAACTAACCAAGGTCAGTCAGCTCCCATGGTGTAGTGGTCACTCCGCTCGCCTTGCACGCGGGAGACCCGGGTTCGAATCCCGGCGGGGTAAAAAAAAATTGTATCATGCAAATGATTGATTCCGTAACAGGTCGTTGCGGGGCCCACTCAGCCTCGCCTCATGAGGAAAATCAGTAGCTATGTAATATAAATGCGCATAGCGATCGGTGTCAGCATGGTAGGTAAACATTGGATGTTAGGATTATTGAGATATTTGGAAAATCCTTTCAACATGACCATGTTAACCACTAAGGTTGGTTAATAATAATATGTAAGTAATAAATAATTTACCTGTGATAACATTGGATGTTAGGATTATTGAGATATTTGGAAAATCCTTTCAACATGACCATGTTAACCACTAAGGTTGGTTAATAATAATATGTAATTAATAAATAATTTACCTGTGATAGTTGAGCATGACCGCACAGTTCTCACTCCAAAACACCTCCTCCTCATTTCGCCGGGAGCACTGCGCCCCTCCGTCCCAATTTTCGCACCTCTCATTGCTTCCCCGATGGTACGATCTGTCAGCGCGGCAATTCCTACGAGATCTCCCATTTCCTCTCCCCCTCTCGAAAACCTCGTTATTGCACAACCCTCGCTCGCTACTGTGAGTTCGGGATTCGTAGCATTTGTTCTCTCGTCTGCGATTGAGGGAGTTTTGACCATTATTGTGGCAGTTTTGACCATTATTGTGGGAGTTTTGACCGCACAACCCTCGCTCGCTACTGTGAGTTCGGGATTCGTAGCATTTGTTCTCTCGTCTGCGATTGAGGGAGTTTTGACCATTATTGTGGGAGTTTTGACCATTATTATTATTATGGAAGTTTTGACCATTATTACTGCAGTTTTGTCCATTAGTATGACAGTTTTGACCCTTACTGTGGAAGTTTTGACAATTATTATGGTTGTTTTTACCATTATTGAGGAAATTTTGACCATTATTGTCGGAGTTTTGTACAAAATCCACATTGATAATGTTTTCGTTTAAAGATGAGATGGAATTTATACTGCTGCAATTTTGTCGGTAGAGACCTAATGAACAGCTGGGGTTTTTATTTGTATTTTGATTTACGGCAGTGTTTTGGTTGATGTTTAGTTTGTTGTCATTGTTGTTGTTGGTCGTGCTATTTCTTCTGTTGTTGTTGTTGTTGTTGTTATTGTTTGTCCTATTTCTTCTGTTATTGTTGTTGGTGTTGTTGTTCGTCTTGGCGTTGTTTGGGCTATTTTCTTTCTTGTTGGTGATGTTCATGTTCTTTCCTTTGTTGTTATTGTTGGTGCTAGTGTTGTTGAATCTATTATTGTCGTTGTTTAACTTGTTAATGTTGTTCAATTGATCGTTTCTTCTGTTGTTGTTGTTGTTGTTGTTGTTGTTGTTGTTGTTGTTATTGTTTGTCCTATTTCTTCTGTTATTGTTGTTGTTGATGTTGTTCGTCTTGGCGTTGTTTGGGCTATTTTCTTTCTTGTTGGTGATGTTCATGTTCTTTTCTTTGTTGTTATTGTTGGTGCAAGTGTTGTTGAATCTATTATTGTCGTTGTTTAACTTGTTAATGTTGTTCAATTTATCCTGATTTTTGTTGTTGGTATTGTTCATACTATTTGCATTCTTGACATTTTTAATAATTAGTTCGTTCATGTTATTTACATTATTGTCCATGTTGTTTTTGTCCAAATTCAGAGTGTCATTTGAGCTCATCACTGTCTCATTTACGTAATTTGGGCCCACCACTGTGTCCTTCTGGCCTAGTGCTTCTCTATTTACATCCTCTATTGTTTCTGTTCTCCAAGAGGGGCTATATTTTCTATCTTGAAGACTCGAGATTTGGTTGTTGTTTTTGTCCAAATTCAGAGTGTCATTTGAGCTCATCACTGTCTCATTTACGTAATTTGGGCCCACCACTGTGTCCTTCTGGCCTATAGCTTCTCTATTTACATCCTCTATTGATTCTGTTCTCCAAGAGGGGCTATATTTTCTATCTTGAACACTCGAGATTTGGTTAAGAAAGATAAAAAAAAAAAAAAAAAAAAAAAAAAAAAAAAAAAAAAATGAAGGTAGCACCCCTGCCTTGTAAGTGCTAAGTGGTGGGTTCGATTCCTACCTGGGGCTGACAAGGTTTGATCTCAGAAAGGATAGCTTTCTCCTATTTTGACCAGCTTCTCTCTTCGATTTCAGGACAATAAGGCTTCCGTTCTTAGGTCTCACAGTTTCCTCTATGACACCTCTTAGAAAGAATAAACATAATTGGATTACTCCCCTTCCCCTTGAAGAAGGAACTGTAAGAACGGAGATCTTATGGTCTCGAAATCGAAGAGAGAAGGACAGAATAGGGGAAAGCCAGCCGTTCCCAAAAAAGAATAAACATAATTGGATTACTCCCCTTCCCCTTGAAGAAGGAACTGTAAGAACGGAGATCTTATGGTCTCGAAATCGAAGAGAGGAGGACAGAATAGGGGAAAGCCAGCCGTTCCCAAGAGGAACGTATCCCATTCTCACTCACCTATTACAACTATCGTCCATAACCAAGTTGGTATCGACGCGTCTCGAATTTAGGAAACACCGTACAATTTCATTCACCTCACTTGGCCAAGTATGTAGACACCCTGTACCAAACAGAGCCAGACCTCCTCCACCTGAAGAGAAAACAGAGGGAATTTCATTTTGGGGGAACGGTTAGACCAGTGGTAACGCGCTTGCTTGTCGGGTTCGAATCCCACCATCGACAACAATGTGTACTCGTTTTTGGATTGCAAATATTTCTACGGGTTACTTTCTGGTGTTCTCGTGCATATTGTTGCTTAAACCTATATATATTTGTATTTACCTCAATAAAGAGTGATAATCTATTAGTATACCTAGTTGTTTTTTAAGAGACAGTATGTTTATTAGGTAACCATTGGATACTCATTTACCTTTTTCTCTCCCAAAAGGGATGGCTGCAGATCAAACCGAGCAGTTGTACGTAGGAGATGCTATTCTCTCCCACCTCACTTGGCCAAGTATGTAGACACCCTGTACCAAACAGAGCCAGACCTCCTCCACCTGAAGAGAAAACAGAGGGAATTTCATTTCGGGGGCACGGTTAGCCCAGTGGTAACGCGCTTACTTGTTGGTTTCGAATCCCACCATCGACAACAATGTGTACTCGTTTTTGGATTGCAAATATTTCAATGGGTTACTTTCTGGTGTTCTCATGTTGACCCATCACCTAAAACGGAAGTATTGTGTCTCTTCTCGCTGATGAGAGAGCATACTATGGGATGGGCATGCTATGACACAGACCACACACGTTTCATGTACGGTGGACTTTGAATCTGGAGGTTGGTGGTTCGAGTAGGTGGTTCGAGCATACTATGGGATGGGCATGCTATGACACAGACCACACACGTTTCATGTACGGTGGACTTTGAATCTGGAGGTTGGTGGTTCGAGTTCAAGTTATAAAATTCAGCATAGTATATTAAGCGGAGAACGAAATTTGTGGGAAGCATTTATGCTCAAGACATTTAAAATTTCTATCCCAGCAGGATAAATAAGGTATATGTTACAAATTACGAAATCTTCACTTACCAATGGCAGCATGTCCTACAACCCGACTCCCATTCCAATGGGTACAAGACAGAAACGCCACAAACTTCTTATTGGGACTCCCAAATGGGGATACCATCAGTTCCCGACCTAGGGTTTCCCACAGGAGCTCCTGAGAGAGGCTATGGATATCTTGAACTGTGAGACTGGAGTGGAATACGAGGCAGTTGTGGGTGTACTGGAAATCTTCACTTACCAATGGCAGCATGTCCTACAACCCGACTCCCATTCCAATGGGTACAAGATAGGAACGCCACGAACTTCTTATTCGGACTCCCAAATGGGGATACCATCAGTTCCCGACCTAGGGTTTCCCATAGGCGTTCCTGAGAGAGGCTATGGATATCTTGGACTGTGAGACTGGAGTGGAATACGAGGCAGTTGTGAGTGTACTCGAAATCTTCACTTACCAATGGCAGCATGTCCTACAACCCGACTCCCATTCCAATGGGTACAAGATAGGAACGCCACGAACTTCTTATTGGGACTCCCAAATGGGGATACCATCAGTTCCCGACCTAGGGTTTCCCATAGGAGTTCCTGAGAGAGGCTGTGGATATCCTGAACTGTGAGACTGGAGTGAAATACGAGGCAGTTGTGAGTGAGCTCGTGAGATGAGAATGAAAGATTGGAGTCCTGTAATGAAACAACAGTAGGTAGGTATTTAGTATTTACTTTAGCAGGCAGATATTAAAATAATAATAATAAATGTAGGTACTTAGGTAGATTAAAAATTGTAAGCCTAGTTAGCTTAGAGTCTTAGAGGGTAAGGATTGGAGTCCTGTAATGAAACAACAGTAGGTAGGTATTTAGTATTTACTTTAGCAGGCAGATATTAAAATAATAATAATAAATGTAGGTACTTAGGTAGATTAAAAATTGTAAGCCTAGTTAGCTTAGAGTCTTAGAGGGTAACGCGAGTGCCTTGTGAGTGCTACCCTTCTCTTCAATTTTGGAAAAAAAAGTTTGTTCAATTTAAATTTTGCACACATAAAGGAAATTCGCTCTTTAGATTTCGGACCCAATTGGTCCTTGGGGGACCAACAGAAGCTTTTTTTTTCTCTCCAGAGATTTCTACAGTGAAAACTACAAGTATTTTAAATTTTGCACACATAAAGGAAATTCGCTCTTTAGATTTCGGACCCAATTGGTCCTTGGGGGACCAACAGAAGCTTTTTTTTTTTCCTCTAGAGATTTCTACAGTGAAAACTACAAGTATACGGAAAACAATGGTCTGGGTATTTCTATCAAGGGAGGCAAAGAAAACAAGATGCCCATTCTTATCTCAAAAATATTCAAAGGTACTTGGATTTCATTAGGGAAAAAATTGGTATTTAAACTGTAGACTTGTAGAGAATCACACTAGTATTCTGAAAATTTACCTCATTTTCAAAGAAATATTAAAAATTTGTCTCAATATGGAATGAATGGCTTCCTATATGCATATTGTTGCTTAAACCTATGAATATTTGTATTTACCTCAATAAAGAGTGATAATCTATTAGTATACCTAGTTATTTTTTAAGAGACAGTATGTTTATTAACC
Organism: Diaphorina citri; assembly: GCF_000475195.1. Lineage (NCBI taxonomy): Eukaryota > Metazoa > Arthropoda > Insecta > Hemiptera > Psyllidae > Diaphorina > Diaphorina citri. The sequence goes on from NW_007377659.1 coordinate 69,862, forward strand.
ATTGGATACTCATTTACCTTTTTCTCTCCCACAGGGATGGCTGCAGATCAGACCGAGCAGTTGTACGTAGGAGATGCTATTCTCTCTGTGAATGGTGAAGACTTGAGGGAAGCAACCCATGACGAAGCAGTCAAAGCTTTGAAACGTGCCGGCAAAGTAGTAGAGCTTGAAGGTAAAAACACTTGTTTGATTATCTTATCTCTAAATGTGTCTCTTTGAAACCAAGTTGCATTCTGAGGTTTTGGGTTTAATTCTAAAAAAAAGCATGGATAAATGGACACAGACTACAGGAGTTTATTGTAGTAGTTGTTTCATCACAGGAGTCTATTGTAGCAGTTGTTTAATTGCTACAAAATAAATAATGCCAGTGAAACACTAATCTAAAAGAAGTCGTATTAGGATAAAATTTCATGCCTTGGTTGGGATTGAACCTATGCCCTCCTGTTTACCAAGCAAGCACCTTGGAGCAAGAGCTCTATCCATTTTCTCTCTCTCTCTCTCTCTCTCTCTCTCTGTCTCCTGTTTTTATTTGTTTGTTATGTTTAACAAGCTATTTATGTAATTGCTTGATTTTTGGCTCTCTTTTTTTTCTTCTTGTTTTGGAGGAAGCAGAAACAATAAACAGAACAATGTGCTGTTCTTCCATTCTTTACTCTCTTTAACCCGTGAATGGGGGCTCTCTGTGTGCGAAATTGGCACGGGCCACTGCTCTTGACATCAGTAATAAAATGATAACTGACCTCTGGCACAGGCATAAAACAATTAAAGTCTCTCAGATTTTTTTTTTTTTTGCTCCTTTAAAAACAATTATCCTAAGGAAAATTCCCCTTTTGAGGGCCCCAGAGCAGTATATGTGTCCATCTTTTACATTGGATCTACTCACTCACTTAAGAATATATCCTGGAATAAAATAACCAAGTTCTTTTGGTTGTTTTTGGTGGGTAGACAATGTAACCTACAATAGGGGAGCATTGCCTCAATATTGAGCCATGTAAGTGAGGTTATTTATATCGGGATTTTCGGGAGAGAGTCTCCTCGGATACAAAGATGGAGCGTCTTGGTGGGGATGAAGAGACGTGTCATAAGAGCAGTCCCTGTTTGATCAAATAAGAGAAGAGGTGTTTTAGTTTGCTTGACTGATTTTTAATTAAAATGTAAATGATTATTGAATGTCTATTTACTTATTGATAATAATTACCTTTCAGGAGAACAATGGAATAGTTGAACACATCCCCATCCTGTAGGTTTTCCACCTGGATTCTGTCTTCGATAGGAAAGTCCATCGTTTATCAGTGTTTTCTACAGGGACTGTCTAATTTACCGACCTATGTACAGAACTACAGATTCAGTTCAGATCTTCTACTTGTCAGCTTCATTGTACCTCATGGTTTTTTCTGGTCTCACAAAATTCTGGAGTGCAAACCCTTCCTTTGGTATGGAGGAAAATTTCCTTTACTATTTTAGTTGAAAAATTCACTATAAGAACAAGAAAACCTTATTAAAAGTTACCGAAAGTTCAGTTTTTGTACTGGATTTTGGATTCCTGATTCCTGGATTTCCTGTTCCTTGAACTTTTTTGAAGTAGGCGAGTTTCTTGTATGCATAGGATGCTTGGGTTGTATTTTGAGAGAAGCATCTTAATCTCCTCCATTTTGCCACGTATTCCATTGCAGTTCCATTGGATTATTTTAGTGTTATGGTTCTCCATGATAAGAAGTTTTTAAAAGATACCTAATATATTTGTATGTGAAAATATTGATTTTGAATCAGCTATTTAAGATTTTTTTTTTTTTTTTGAGAGAGAGGCTGTTTACTTATGTGTTTATACCCTGAAATAACCAGCATCCCATGTTTTATGCCCAGGTGATTACTTGTCTATAATCAAACCACATTTGACATCAGTAATAAATGCTAACTGACTACTGGCACGGAATAAAACAATTAAAGCCTCTCAGAGTTTTTTTTTTGCTCCTTTAAAAACAACCATCCCAAGGAAAATTCCCCTTCAGAGGGGAATTTACATTGGCTCTGGGTACATTGGCTCTGGTCACTCATCTAAGAATATATCCTAGAATAAACACAAACCAAGTGCTTTTACTTATTTAGATAGATAGGCAATGCAACTTTTAAAACAGGAGAGCACTGCCCCGAATTGAGCCAATTAAGAGCAGTAATTTATTTCAGGAGAGAGTCTCCTCGGATACAAAGATGGAGTGCCCTGGTGGGGATGAAGAGATGTGACATAAGAGCAGTCCCCCTTTGATCAAATAAGAGAAGAGGTGTTTTAGTTAGCTTGACTGATTTTTAATTAAAATGTAAATGATTATTGAATGTCTAAGTATTTATTGAGATTCCCACTCTGAGCGAACTTAAAAAAAAAAAATGTTTCAACCCCGTTTTTACTTTCTTTATTCATAGGAAGGAAAGTAATGTTTATTTCGTAGCAATGAAACAACTGCTACATTAGACTCATGTGGTCTGTGTCGTAGCATGCCATGCCCATCCCGTAGTATGTACCTCAATGGGCTATAAGAGACACAATACTTAAGTAAATGCAGTTTCTTTGTGTTATTATGTCACAACTTTGGTGCTCACTGCAGCATTGTAGGATTTTTCCAATATCTCAATAATCCTAAAATCCAATGTTTACCTACCATGCTGGCACCGGTCGCTATGCGCATTTACGTATATATGTCATAGCAACTCATTTTCCTCACGAGGCTGAGTGGGCCAATACTCGAGTAAGAGACACAATACTTTAGCCTAAACTAAGCCGAGAACCAATGGCTGGCTTTCTCCTATCCTGTCATCCTTTTCTTCGATTTCGGGAAGATAAGACCTCCGTTATTAGAGTTCCCTCTATAAAACCTGTTGGTTGTATGAATCTCGTGGAGGTGGGTTTGTGTTTTCTGTTGAAGTTGATGTTAGATTGGGGCGGGTGTTGAATGGTGGCCTCATATCCTGGGTTTTTGGGGTTTTGCAGGATTCTGCAGATATAGTTGCCAATTAGGATCTTTCTTCTAAGGGAGAGAGGGGGTATGCCGTTGTCTGCTCTCAGGCTGATGACGGGGCTAGTTCTCAGTGCACCAGATATGATTCTCAGTGCAGAGTTTTGGATCACTTCAAGTTTGTTTAGGTCGGATTCTTTTGCACCATCATAGATGGTGGAGCCATAGTCGAGGATGGGCCTTATGGTGGCTTTATATATTCTTGCCAGGATATTTCTGTTAACACCATGCCTTTTACCGTTCAGTATTTTGATGCAGTTTAGAGCTTTGTGTGCTTTGGATTTGATGTTTTCAAGATGGATTTTGAATGAGAATTCTGTGTCGAGGGTAATTCCAAGGAGCTTGTGGGACGTTTTGTATTCAATGAGCTGGCCATAGAGAGATAGCGGGGGGTCGTTCTGTAGTTTCCTACCCCTTTTAAAGTTGATGCATGATGATTTTTCTGGTGAGAAGCGGAGACCGTTTTGATCTGACCATGTGCCAAGGTTATTGAGTGCATCTTGGAGGATGATTTGGACGTGTAGTATGTCATGATGTCTTGCAACTAGGAAGAGGTCATCAACATATAGGCCATGGGAGACTCCTTCTGGGATGCAGGAAGATATGTCACTAACTGCAATGTTGAAGAGTGTGCAGGAGAGAGGTGAACCTTGGGAGATTCCATTTTCATGGTGTTTTGGGCTGGAAAAAGTGCGGTCGACTTTGACCCTGAATGAGCGGTTTGTAAGGAAGTTAGACAAGTATGCAAGCATGTTTCCCTGTATGCCCATCTGGCTGGCTTTGTATAGAACTTTTGCTCTCCATGTGAGGTCGAATGCTTTTTGTATGTCCAGGAAAACTGCAATAGTGTGTTGCTTAAGTGCAATTCCAGTCGCTATTTCTTTTTCCAGATATGTCAGGAGGTCTGTAGTTGCTAGGTGTTTGCGTCCTCCACATTGGTGTGGGTTAAGAAGGCTTTGTTGGTCTAAGTGCCAGTTTATTCTTGAATTGACCATTTTTTCTAATAGTTTGCTTGTACAGCTTACTGTAAAAACACACCTTCCTCTTTTGCCCAAAATGACCAAAATCTGTCAAATAATTAAAAACGAACAAATATGTAAGCATGAATGTTTGTCACAAATGTTCTTTCGTTGTCAATACACTTTGAGAAACTTCAAGACATGCCCCAGATTTGAACCATCAACCTTCAGGTCTTAAGTCCACTGTGCTGAGCACTGCATCACCAGGTTGGTTTCAAATATCTGAACTGAACTTGGGCTTTTTTGACTAACCAATACTTTGTTAAACTTTTCAGTTTTGGATGCTGAATGTAAAAACCAATATAATGAGAGCAAATTATCCATCCAATCAGTCAAAAATCAATAAGGGAATCAATATGGAGCTTCTTTAGGTAGCACTCGATGATACCTAACCCAGTGACAAAACAAATCTGACTCATTCCAAAGCTATCAGTCTCATAACATGAAAATGGTCGAGACAGTTGGTGTCGGTTATGGAAGATGTGGAACATTGGAAACATATGTGCGAGGACAATGGTACAAAGTGTTTGTATCGTTGGAAGAAGATTACATCAGTATCACTCTGGATGAAAATTATGACAATTCAACGGTAAGATATGGTGTATTGGGGAAAGTCTGTATTAGGTAGATGTGTTAATAAGCTCTTAAAATATCTCCTAGATTTGTTATCCATATTACAGACAATTCAACTTCTTCAAAGAAAGTATGGCTCTTATTTACACCTCTAGTGTAAAGGGACTTTCAGTCCACTTTTTTTTATGACAAATGATTTATTAGGTAAATTTACCCCATGCTTTTTTTACTTTCTATTACTACTTACAGTATAGTGAGCTATACTAGTAATGAAAGTATTGCATACAGTCCATTTTTTTTTTACTATCTTGCCCCTTTTATATCATTTCTACTCTGATGGTTTCATATTTCAGGTGCTAAATGGTACTCTCAACTCCAACACAGTTGATTCAATATCCAGCTTCATGGACACAGTGGATATTCCCGATTCGGTGGAAAATCAGAAACGGATAATAAGGGTGAAGAAATCGGAAAACAATGGTCTGGGTATTTCTATCAAGGGAGGCAAAGAAAACAAGATGCCCATTCTTATCTCAAAAATATTCAAAGGTACTTGCATTTCATTAGGGAGAAAATTGGTATTTAAACTGTAGACTTGTAGAGAATCACACTAGTATTCTGAAAATTTGCCTCATTTTCAAAGAAATATTTAAAATTTGTCTCAATATGGAATGAATGGCTTCCTATATGCATATTGTTGCTTAAACCTATATATATTTGTATTTACCTCAATAAAGAGTGATAATCTATTAGTATACCTAGTTGTTTTTTAAGAGGCAGTATGTTTATTAACCATTGGATACTCATTTACCTTTTTCTCTCCCACAGGGATGGCTGCAGATCAGACCGAGCAGTTGTATGTAGGAGATGCTATTCTCTCTGTTAATGGTGAAGACTTGAGGGAAGCAACCCATGACGAAGCAGTCAAAGCTTTGAAACGTGCCGGCAAACTAGTAGAGCTTGAAGGTAAAAACACTTGTTTGATTATCTTATCTCTGTATGTGTCTCTTTGAAACCAAGTTGCATTCTGAGGTTTTGGGTTTGATTCTAAAAAAAAGCATGGATAAATGGACACAGACTACAGGAGTCTATTGTACTTAGTAGTTGTTTCATTGCTACGAAATAAATGCAGCTGTGAAACACTCATCTAAAAAAAAAAAAAAAAAAAAAAACATGGATAAATGGACACAGACCACAGGAGTCTATTGTAGCAGTTGTTTAATTGCTACGAAATAAATAATGCCAGTGAAACACTAATCTAAAAGAAGTCGTATTAGGATAAAATTTCATGCCTTGGTTGGGATTGAACCTATGCCCTCCTGTTTACCAAGCAAGCACCTTGGAGCAAGAGCACTATCCATTTTCTCTCTCTCTCTCTCTCCTGTTTTTATTTGTTTGTTATGTTTAACAAGCTATTTAATTGCTTGATTTTTAGCTCTCTTTTTTTCTTCTTGTTTTGGAGGAAGCAAAACAATAAACAGAACAATGTGCGTTCTTCCATTCTTTACTCTCTTAAACCCGTGAATGGAGGCCTCTGTGTGCGAAATTGGCACGGGCCACTGCTTTTTTTGCATGAATGTTTACGCCTAATTAAAGCATGAAATTTATGAATCAGAGTTTACTAACAACAAGAGAAAGAGAAACAGAAGAAGAGTGAGAAAGACAAAAAAAGAGTTGGAATAGCATAGTGGGTACATAATTATGTGAAGAGCAATGATAGTAAGAGAGAGACGAGAGAGAGAGAGAGAGAGAAAACGAAAAAAATGCCAGTTTTATGAATCATCATGTTCCATGCTAAGAAATAGAGGTAAAGGGAGCACTTAATGAAATAAAAAAAAAAGAAGTGTAACAAGAAGAGGAAGAAGAGAGAGAGAGAGCGAGTTTATTAGCTAAGAAAGAGAGGGAGGGAGATTAGAATGATAATAAAATAAAGACAAAATAGTGGGTGTGAGAGAATGAAAAGGGAGAATATGAAGAACGATAATGCAGCAGTTCTCAACATTTTTCACCCGCCTGTACCCCTTGGGTACCCGGGTTTATTCTCACGAACCCCCACACCACCATCATCATAGTGAATACCAGGTACCCATAACTAGGTTGATGTGTGACCATTACTACTGTAGTTCTAAACACACTCACTACCTTTTGAGAAAAAATCAGGGTACTTCAGTACCCTTGAGGTCAAAATTCAGTCACATTTCTGGACCAGTACTGCACTGATAAGCCGTCAAAATTCAAAATTTGCTTTTGTTATTCTTTTGGTCTGCCCATTACACTTGGGGCTAATGACATTCAAAGTCGTCCCCTTTTAAATTCCAAATTATGAAAAAAAAGGCGTTACACTTTATTTTCTTGCATACTCACGGGAGGGTCTCTTGCGTAACCCCCGGTTGAGAATCGCTGTGTCAATGATATATCTTATGTGTTATACTCGTATGTCATATCATAAATCAGCACTCGAGACAGTGTTAAGTATGTATTTGTTCAAGAATATTAGGAATTCGTGACCCATTTGTAAGTGCGCCAGCATTATTAACTTAACGCTGCCAGCAGTGTTAGGAATTGGAGCAGTAGCGCGTCTGCCTTTAAGCGCTAGGTCGCGAG
>NW_007377659.1:77095-83201 GCF_000475195.1 Diaphorina citri
CGAACTTAAAAAAAAAAAATTGTTTCAACCCCGTTTTTACTTTCTTTATTCATAGGAAGGAAAGTAATGTTTATTTCGTAGCAATGAAACAACTGCTACATTAGACTCATGTGGTCTGTGTCGTAACATGTCCCTCAATGGGCTGTTAGAGACACAATACTTGAGGAGTTCCCTCTATAAAACCTGTTGGAAAGAGGAAGAAGAAGAAAACCCATGGCTGTGGGACTGTTTGAGCTTGGCTTTTTTTTTTGCTGGCAATTTTATTTTCGTTGACTCTCTTTTCTTTCTTCTCTTTTCATGTTCTGGTTCACTAACCTTGGACGATTCTTACCCCGGGAAAAACTGGACAAACTACACTTTTTTCTTACTGACGTGATTTGAGACATCAAATTGGACCGTGAATTACCTACTTCAAACTGATGACGTTCCTTACATTTGGATTGACTCGAAATGGCGTAAATCGACTGACCCTTCTACTATCACCACTATTCACCTCTAACTAATGTTTCAATTTCAACTATCAATACCTACCTTCAACTGACTTCGGACATTTCACAATTTTCACTCCGTGACTGACTTTGTTGACTCACCCTAATTTCTCTGGGGGGAAAATCCTGAAATTCACAAAAAAAACCTGAAATTTTCAACCAAAAAATTAAAATGTGACAAAAACTTCAACCCCTTCAGTGATCACCTCAATGTACGTGTTTCTTTCAGTCAAATATCTTCGGGAAGTCACGCCCTACTTCCGGAAAGCGTCGATCATTTCCGAAGTGGGCTGGGAGCTGCAGAGGGGGTTCCTGTCGGATTCCCCTCCCTCCCCCTCCCCTCAGTCGAGTCAGAGGGCGGACACGAGGTATCTTCCCCTACAGCTGTGCTATCTGGTGCGAAACTACAAGCATTATGATTCTGGTGAGTAAGATTTTACACAAACGAAGCGGGAGTTGTGTAGTATGACGTCATCGTGTACGGGAGCGTATGCCGTACGTCAAAGTTCAAGATTTACCGGTATTTTTTAAATCGATTTATCTCCGGATCTGGAAGTCGTAGAAGAAAAAGAAAAATTACCTTGAACCTCATTTTTTCTGCTTTGTGACTTAGAAACGTCACCCAAGTAAGCGCAACTGCTCTATTTCGTGCAGAGGCCAGACCTTGTGCTTTTTTTTTTTGACGTTCACGTACCACCCGACATACTTGGTTTTCTTTTTTTTTGCAAAATAAGTCCTTTTAACTCTGGAACCAAACTCAATGGTGCAGTTGTTAATGCGTTGGACTTTTGATCTGCAGGTTGGTGGTTTGAATCCAAGTTGTCATGAAATTCATCTAGTAGGTACAATAATTGGGGAACAATACTTGTGACGAGCATTTAAATATGCTTAACACAATTAAAAATTCCTTTACATAACTTTAAGTGTAATGACTTGTACAAAATGGGTACCTAGGTAGTCCCTGTCAGTTTAAATAAAAAAAAATAAATAAAAATCTTCCCTTCACAGAGAATCGAACATATGCCGTGACGTCAAAGTTCAAGATTTACCGGTATTTTTTTGATCGATTTATCTCCAGATCTGGAAGTCGTAGAAGAAAAAGAAAAATTACCTTGATCCTCATTTTTTCTGCTTTCTGACTTAGAAACCTCACCCAAGTAAGCGCAACTGGTCTATTTAGTGCAGAGGCCGGACCGAGTGTCGATTTTTTTGACGTTCACGTAACACCCTACATACTTGGGTTTCTTTTTCGTTAGGTAAAGCCTTTTAACTCTGGAATCAACCTCAATGGTGCAGTGGTTAACGCGTTGGACTTTGGATCTGGAGGTTGGTGGTTCGAGTCCAAGTCAAGTCATAAAATTTATCTAGGTGTAATAGGGGAACGATACTTGTGACGAGCATTTACACAATTATAAATTCCTCCTTCCATTGGGTCTACTAAAGTAACATTTATTATTTTTCTTTCCCCCACAGAGAATCGAACCCTCGAACTCCACTCTCCGGACGGGGTGCACAGCTGTATACTCCGCGCCAGTGATGCCTCCGAGGCCTCGCTCTGGTTTAACACGTTGCATTCCACTCTTCACGTGTTAACACTCAAGAGTATCGCGGAAGCCAACAAGATACTGGGCCCCGCCCTCCTGGGGGATCTGCAACTTATCGGCTGGCTGGCGAGGAAATTGGGACAGTCTGATTGTTTAGAGGTAATTTATATCTATATATGTTACCGGCATTCTATATAATACCTTCATTATACATTTTGCCCAAAAACGCCAGGTATTCTATAGAATGCCGGGATTATATAAATTGCCCGTAACATGTACATATTTAAATTATAAACAAAATTTATATCAATAAAGAGGTGCTCTATTAAACTGTTGGTATAATAGAACAACTTGTTCTAAGCTGACAGTCTAAACTCTAAATAAAGCACTACTTATACTTGTAACAGAGGTAACACACGACTTTATATTACCCTACACAGTATAGTATATTACAGAGTATTGTAAACACGACTTTCTATTACCCTACACAGTAGAGTATACTAATAAGATACTTTTAAGAAGTAACAACGGAGGTCTTATCGTCCCGAAATCGAGAGGAGGATAGGAGAAAGCCCACCGTTCCAAGATAGAACCTTATCTGGTTAGGATAAAGTTCACCGAACGAATCGCCGTATCATACCCGCGACCTAGCGCTTACAAAGCAGGCGTGATACCACCAAAGAAACTAGGCTAGCAAAAGAAAAATAGTGCTTATTTATACTGCTCGCATAGGACTGAAAAGTTTCTTTACTCCCACAGTCTAAACAAGGTCTTATGTATTTGGTACAATATTTTTGAAAATAAATTACAGTTATCAGAAAGACCCTTGTCTTGATATATAAAAAAAAAAACTGTAATGAGAGGTAATGTATTTATTTATTTTAATATAACCAACTCTATTTTACCGTCTTTTTTCAGAATGGCCGTGCCTCTTCAGAGAGCAGCGGGGACGACTCTACGGATCGGTGGGTGTCGATTTTTGGTGCCGTTACCGAGCGAGAATTGCGCTTGTACGAGTCTGCGCCGTGGAGTCCGGAAGCATGGAGTACACCGGCCCATGTGTTTCCTCTCGTGTAAAAGAAAAAAAAAAACGAACGATTTTTTTTATTATTATTATTATTCAAAGATTGGTTGACAATATTAATCTATTTATTTATTCATAATCATATCCATCTCTATTTGACTTTTTTTTTTCAGAATGGCCGCGCTTCGTCAGAGAGTAGCGGGGACGACTCTACGGATCGGTGGGTGTCGATATTTGGTGCAGTTACCGAGCGAGAATTGCGCTTGTACGAGTCTGCGCCGTGGAGTCCGGAAGCATGGAGTACACCGGCCCATGTGTTTCCTCTCGTGTCTACCAGGTAACATTGTGACCTAATAGTATAACATTAGGATGGCAATAATTTTTCGAATGTTCGAAATTGAAGATGGTTCCCACCTAAAATGGTTCCAATATAAATAAAAAAAAATCTCTAAAAAGTTTTAGCTCGATTGGAAAAAGTTAACCCATTTCAGAACGAGCTTAAAATTGAAATGGGCTATTACATGCACTTTTCCGTGGTTTGCAGGAGAAATGGGAAATAGTTTGTCTGATTCGGGGGTTTTCGGATTCGCTGGATCCGAATTTGATAACCGTTTTTCCCGGTTGTTTAGAAAAGGCACGTTTTCGCGGAATAGTGAAAAAAAAAAGCTTTTTCTCACTATTCCACTTTTTGCCATTTTCTTGACGATCTCTCTAACATTGTGGGAGTTTGGTTAGGTTTAGATGAAATCTAATACCATATTCGGATTCAGCACAACATTTTCTATATTAATAGTCCCTTTGTGGGGCCTATAAATATTTGTTTCTAAATTTAATAAAATAAAGCATGAAGTTTTGGACCCTATTAATCTCTGATTTCTCCATTTCCCCTCCAGACTGGTCTCTTCATCTCGACACAGTGACGTCATTGTATTCAGCGTACGGTGTGGCACCCCCCAGGGCGTGGCTACTCACCATCTGCGAGCCGAAACCCATCGGGATCTGGCCAACTGGGCTCGAACCCTCGTACAGGCCACGCATAGCTGTGTACTGAACCAGCGACAGGTTAGCGTGCGTAAGTATTCCCCCTTACTCTCTATTATGTACTAGTGCAGGTTACCAACCTCAGTGGTGCAGTTGTTAATGCGTTGGACTTTGCATCTGGAGGTTGGTGGTTCGAGTCCAAGTCAAGTCATAAAATTTATCTAGGTGTAATATTGGGGAACGATATTTGTGACTAGCATTTAAATTAATATGCTTAACACAATTAAAAATTCCTTACTAACGCAGGTTGACCCTTCCTTTGTACGGGATCAGCGCGGATTAAGAGGCATGACTTTGAAGCGCCGCGATTTTGAATCAGGATGCAATGTGACAAATTTATGTAGCCCATGTCACCCTCAGTACTGTTCTTAACAACCACAAAAAATTTCGTCCAAATCGGTCATACAGTTTTCTCGTGAAAAGAGGACAAAAACAGGTCTATCAGCGTGACAGACATATATACAAACATACATACAGACTTACAGACAGACAGAATTTTGAATTTTTTTCTGCATGGGATCCTTGATGCATAAGGAGTAAGAATAACGAAAAATATCACGATTCTAAGCAATGTACAGACAAATCTACAATTTTATTTATATATATTATTATCATTATTTTAATAATATAGGTTCTGCACTGTATCCGTTTATTGAGAAATATTCTGAGAAGTATGTTCTGTCATTTTGGCAACTCGAACTTTGGGCAGTCCGTCAATAAATTTGATTGATTGTTTCTCTATCCATATTTCTCAGGGTGTATGTATCGAGGTCAGCCCAGTCAACTGATAGTGAACTATGACTTCGGGTTTCGTCTATTGGAAGCCACAGCGGGGTCTATGGGTCGGGAGCCTAAAATCTTGTGGACCTACCCCTTCGAGAGACTCCGGATGTCCTCGGATGACGGGGTCAAACTCCTGTGGCTGGACTTTGGCTCTGATTTATCCCTTCAGGATAAAATCCGCCCCGGGCGAGAATCGAACCCGCGGTCTAGCGCTTACAAGGCAGACGCGCTACAAACCAAGCTAACTAGTCTGGTTTTTCTGTTCTTAAATCTAACTGGAAAAAATCTTATAATTATTTTGTTTCCTCGTTTTCAGGAGTTGGATCTGGAGTGTTGTCCCAAGCCGCTGGTGTTCATATTGCACAACTTTCTCTCGGCGAAAATTCACAAACTAGGACTTTTCACATGAGTATACCACGGAGGCGGTGATGTGCTATTCCATTGAACTCCAAACGGTGCTAGACAAAATGAGAGAGTAGAAATATGTGATTCCTCACAGCTTTCCGAAAGGGAGTATTGCACCAATTTTCGCCCTTTATTCAAGGTTGATCAAATCTCCTTCATTCAAGCTGGGAATTTTCTCACAAGTAAATCAGGGAGTTGGCAATGTGCTGTTGCAATAAACTCAAGAATATTCGGTGCTAAGAGAGTAGACAAATGTGTGCCCCTCATGCTTTCCCGAATGTTGAGAGTGTTGTAGCATTGTATACCCATTTTTAGCTAAATCTCCTTTTGTTTCCTCGTTTTCAGGAGTTGGATCTGGAGTGTTGTCCCAAGCCGCTGGTGTTCATATTGCACAACTTTCTCTCGGCGAAAATTCACAAACTAGGACTTTTCACATGAGTATACCACGGAGGCGGTGATGCGCTTTCCATTGAACTCCAAACGGTGCTAGACAAAATGAGAGAGTAGAAATATGTGATTCCTCACAGCTTTCCGAAAGGGAGTATTGCACCAATTTTCGCCCTTTATTCAAGGGTGATCAAATCTCCTTCATTCAAGCTGGGAATTTTCTCACAAGTAAATCAGGGAGTTGGCAATGTGCTGTTGCAATAAACTCAAGAATATTCGGTGCTAAGAGAGTAGACAAATGTGTGCCCCTCATGCTTTCCCGAATGTTGAGAGTGTTGTAGCATTGTATACCCATTTTTAGCTAAATCTCCTTTAGGAATGAGCTATTCATTTCTCGTTTTTTTTTTTTTTTTTTTTTTTTTTCCCTCCTAAGT